>NC_132899.1:3679824-3692324 GCF_030463535.1 Salminus brasiliensis | reverse complement strand
CCGGAAAGTTTCTGCTCGGAGGCGAAAAAGAGAGGGAGCATTAAAGCAGCTCCTGGACGGGAGATTAACCTCAGAACCAGCCAAAACCCCTCGAACCTTCATCCAGAGCCCAAACGCAGCATTTCACTGCTGTGTCCAATTATTTCTATTATTTGAATCCACTCCTTTCCTTCTACAGCCGGATTCACCGGCACGGATGACCCAGTTATTCAGGACTGCCCTGGTGTTTTGTTCTGTAGACAGAAATCAATCATTTACTAAAATCAATACAGATATTAATAAAATCAGTCAAATCCAGGAGCAGGCGGCAAATCCACAATTCCAGTTCCCAAATATTCCAGTTTTCCTGCAATTCCTGCACTACACTCACAGAATACCAGAAAACACAGCAGTTTAGCCCCACCCATTCAGTCTACAGCAGATTAGCCCCACCCATTCAGCCTACAGCAGTTTAGCCCCACCCATTTAGCCTACAGCAGTTTAGCCCCACCCATTCAGCCTACAGCAGTTTAGCCCCACCCATTCAGCCTACAGCAGTTTAGCCCCACCCATTCAGTCTACAGCAGTTTAGCCCCACCCATTCAGCCTACAACAGTTTAGCCCCACCCATTCAGTCTACAACAGTTTAGCCCCACCCATTTAGCCTACAACAGTTTAGCCCCACCCATTCAGCCTACAACAGTTTAGCCCCACCCATTCAGTCTACAGCAGTTTAGCCCCACCCATTCAGCCTACAGCAGTTTAGCCCCACCCATTCAGTCTACAGCAGTTTAGCCCCACCCATTTAGCCTACAACAGTTTAGCCCCATCCATTCAGCCTACAGCAGTTTAGCCCCACCCATTCAGCCTACAGCAGTTTAGCCCCACCCATTCAGTCTACAGCAGTTTAGCCCCACCCATTCAGCCTACAACAGTTTAGCCCCACCCATTCAGTCTACAGCAGTTTAGCCCCACCCATTTAGCCTACAACAGTTTAGCCCCACCCATTTAGCCTACAACAGTTTAGCCCCACCCATTCAGTCTACAGCAGTTTAGCCCGCCCATTCAGCCTACAGCAGTTTAGCCCCACCCATGTAGTAGGTGTGTTTCAGACTACTACACACAATACGGCCAATCAGAACAGAGCTCGTTTACATGGATCAGTATTAAAGGCTCCTTTCACTCCTTGTTGTTGTAGTTATTGGAATTTATAGGAATTTATTGGAATCTTTCACAGTGTTTGTCTTGTTGATGGTAAATCCCAGACACACACACACACACACACACACACACACACACACAAATCCCTTCTACAGCAAACACACATCCATCTGAGCTGCAGATGGTGGAACAAGGCTGGTGTAGGTGAGGTGTGTGTGAGAGGGGCGAGGCAGAGGCTGATCGATTTCAGCTAAAAATCAAAGCCAACAAAGCAGGGAGGCGTCAGAGAGAAGGGAATGGAAATCCGCTCGGATTTACGGAGCGTTTTCCGTCTGAGCCGAGGCTATCGCCAGCCCCGCGCGAGAGTGTGTGAGATATGGAAGCCTATGCTGAACGTGGCGGTGCGGATCATTAGAGTGTGTAACAGCGAGGGAGTGTGTGACAGGCAGGATCAGGCTGTGTTTTCACTTCAAACAGCCTTCCGTCCAACCTGTCTGATCCCCAACATCCCAGAAGAGCCCGCATTTACCTACTGATTAACACTGCAGTCCACAGCCACTCCTGCACCAGCGAGGGTTTCTAATAAAGTGGCCAGTGAGTGGAAGCACGAGGTAGGTGTTTCTAATAAAGTGGCCAGTGAGTGGAAGCACAAGGTCAGTGTTTCTAATAAAGTGGCCAGGGAGTGGAACCACAATGCTGGTGTTTCTAATAAAGTGGCCAGTTTGTGGAACCACAAGGTAGGTGTTTCTAATAAAGTGGCCAGTGAGTGGAAGCACAAGGTCGGTGTTTCTAATAAAGTGGCCAGTGAGTGGAAGCACAAGGTAGGTGTTTCTAATAAAGTGGCCAGTGAGTGGAAGCACAAGGTAGGTGTTTCTAATAAAGTGGCCAGTTAGTGGAAGCACAATGTTGGTGTTTCTAATAAAGTGGCCAGTGATTGGAAGCACAAGTTGTGGGTTTCTAATAAAGCGGCCAGTGAGTGGATCATGAAGGTAGATGAAGGTAGGGGTTTCTAATAGAGCCGCTCTGGGTAATGTGTAGAGACTTTCAGTGTAAGTGTGACTCCAGTATGAACCAGTGAGCAGGCAAAGCTAAACTGCTGTGTGTTTAAGCTCCTAAACGAGGCTAACAGCTCCTCTATCCATCTTCAGCTGTCCTCCAGCCCCAAATCACAGCTAACGGCCAACATCAGACGGCACACAGCCAGCCACCCAGCCGAGAGCTGTCTATTTAGGGCTGGTGTCTGGTAGCTAGAAATGGAACAGGCCTTGCAGGAAGTCTCTCATTGTTAATGCTTTGAAATAAAGCTGAGGGAGGACTCGGAGAGACTGACTAGGAGAAAGAAGGGGGACAAAAAGAGACAGAGACATAGTTTACATAGTCCACTTCTTCCCTCAAATGTATATAATAGATAAGACTGAGACATTGCAGCAGTCAAGTCTTAGTCAAAACTGAGACATTGTAAAAAAAAAAGTCATGACATTGTGCTCGAGTCTTAGTCAAGATTGAGGCACTGCAGCAGTCAAGTCTGAGTCCTGATCTTGTAGTGCTCGAGTTTTAGTCACGACTGAAACCTTACAGTACTCAAATCTTAGTCAAAACTGAGATATTGCAGCAGTCAAGTCTGAGTCTTGATCTTGTAGTGCTCGAGTTTTAGTCACGACTGAAACCTTACAGTACTCAAATCTTAGTCAAAACTGAGATATTGCAGCAGTCAAGTCTGAGTCTTGATCTTGTAGAGCTCGAGTTTTAGTCAAGACTGAAACCTTACAGTACTCAAATCTTAGTCAAGACTGTGACATTGCAGCAATCATGTATGAATCTTGATTTTGTAATGTTTGAGTCTTAAGCAAGGCTAAGACCTTGTAGTGGTTGAGTCTGAGTCCTGATCTTGTGGTGCTCGAGTCTTAGCCAAAACTGAAACCTTACAGTACTCAAGTCTTAGTCAAGACTGAGATATTGTAGTAGTTGAGTCTGAGTCTTCACATTATAATACTTCAGTCTTAGTTAAGACTAAGACATTGAAGTAGTCAAGTCTAAGTCTTGATTTTGTAGTGTTTTAATCAAGACTGAGACCTCATAGTAGTTCAGACTGAGTCCTGATCTTGTAGTGCTCGAGTCTTAGTCATGACTGAAACCTTACAGTACTCAAGTCTTAGTCAAGACTGAGACATTGTAGTCAAGTCTGAGAAATAACTTTGTAGTGCTTGAGTCTTAATCAATGCTGAAACCTTACAATAGTCTGCCTGATTTGTGGCCTTGTAGTACTCAAGTCTTAGTCAAGAGTCAAATCAGGACTTTATAAACTTTGTAGTAGTAGATGAGTCTGAGCTAGACCAAGACCCACAAATCCAATCCCTTTCACCAGACTCCATCCATGAATCTACTAGACTTTGTCTGAGTCAAGACTGCGATTGTGTAGTTGTTGAATTTTAGGCAAATCAAGACTTCATAAATACTCCAAGTCAAGATCCAGACTCGAAACTGAGTCTTTGTATTTGAGTCTGGGTCCGACTTGGACTTTCTTTTAAGCAGGTCTGAGTCAAGACCTAAACTTTGTAGTAGTCAGGTCGAATGGAACTTTATAGTATTTGAGTCTTAGTCTGAGTCAGACTGAAAGGTTTGGACCTTGAGTCCAAATCAAGGTTGTAGTAGTAGAGTCTCTGCCAAGAACAAACCTTTGCAGTGGTCAACACTGAATCAAGAAAATTTTATTAGTTAAGTCCCAGGTCAGATCTGAGTCAAGACCGAGACTCTGTTTTAGCAAAGTCAGAATGAAGACCTGGATGTAGTAGTGGACGGAGTCTGAGTCGAGAACAAAAGTTTGTAGTAGTGTCCAAATAAATACTGAGACTTTGTATCAATTGAGTCAGAATCAAGACCTAAACTTAGTAGTGGTCAAGTCTGAGTCAAGACTGAGATTTTGTAGTAGACGAGTCCGGATCAAGACTTTGTAATAATTGAGTCAAAGCACAGACTTTGTAGTAGTCCAAAGTCCAAGTGAAGACTGAAACCCAGCGACACCTACTGGCAAGCTTTTGAGTCTGGCTTGTAACCTACGGTGGTTTCACTGGTAATGGTTTAATGCTAAGAAAATTGTATCTGTGATCATTCTGGAGTTTACAAATTCCAGAAAAATCCACAAGGAATGTGATGTGTTCAAAATCAGAACCAGAATCGAAATCAGAATCAGAATCTGATTTATTGGCCAAATATGTTCACACATTCTCTAGTATTAACAATATACAGCTACTCTACATATAATTTATATAAATTATAAATAAAAAATAATTAATAACATGCAGAGAAGAATGGTTTACACAGTATACAGAAACTACACCAGGACATTTCTATACAGTGTGCTTTACAGTGTTATTCTGCAGTATGGAGAAATATACAGATATTAAATATGGTAAATATGGTATATTAAACACAGCAGTGAACACATGTGTGAGAAGGATAATGGTGCAGTAATGCAGTAACTGTAGGATAAGAGTGATGATAATAGTTTATCAGTAATATCTATGGCCTATAGCTGATGATGGTGGTCAGCTGTTGAGGATGGTGATGGCGTGAGGGTAAAAACTGTTCCTGTGTCTGACAGTCTTAGTGGGGATAGTTCTATAGCGTCTGCCAGACGGGAGCTCCAAAACCAGACTGTGATATGTCTCAGTGTAGTTAGCCCCATGCTAAAAGGTGGAGAAGAGCCTTCTACTATCGTTAGCCGCATTAACCTCGTAGTTCCAACGTACGGCTCAAAAAGAAAACTTCACACACCAAACACGCCTCGGCTGATCGGCTTAAGCTGCTTTTTTGGACAGACTATCCCTTTAATGCTGTGTCTGCATTAAGAGGTTAGAGAGCAGAGGCAGAGGGGAGCATTAAAACACATGTTTCTTCTTTATTCTTCTCTTTTGTTCTGATGAATTTGCATCTGAGGCGCCGGGCGGGGGAGAGAGGAAAGAAAACACTGAGCTTAACCTTCTGCAAACGGCAGGTCCAGCCTGGGGGGGATTTAAGCTGAACAAAGAACGCCAGAGGCTCTTTCAGCTCGCAGTTCCTTTCTTACCCATAAACACTTAGCCTCTCAGACCAGAGATTCAAATCCACACCACGGATATCATCACTGGAGGAAATCACTTTACGGTTCGAGATAATTAACAATAACCAGGCTGCAGATAATCAGACTCACTCATTAACCCGGAGACATGATGCTATCAGAGTCAGGCTGCAATTTCAAAGCCTTTATTATTGTAATAATGGTTTATTATTAGCTGATAGTTTATTATTAGACTTCATACGATAATTACATAATCATGAACTAATCAGGTGTTTACATGTTTAACTTCATGAATTAGACTAATCCCAGGCTCCACTCACAAATATATTCCCAGATCTAGGCTCCACCCACAAATCAAACCCCACTCTCCAGGCCTGCCCCCACAAATGACTTTCTTTTCTCCAAGCTGCACTCACAAATCCAATCCCATTTTCCAGGCTCCACCCACAAATCCAATCCCATTTCCAGGTTCCACCCACAAATCCAATCCCATTTCCAGGTTCCACCCACAAATCTAATCACCCCCTCCAGACAATCTTTAAGGCTCTGCCCAAACTTCCAATTCCCATATTTAATCCCTGCCTTTCAATCTATCTTTAATCAATCAGGCTCCACCCATAAATATATTTTCACAGACCCAAGCTCCACCCACAAACCAAATCCCACTCTCCAATCCCCCCCCCCCCCCAATATGACTTTCTTTTCTCCAGACTCCTTCTACTGTCCAGGCTCCACCCACACATTCATTTTCCTTCTACAGGTTGCAGCCCATGCCCCACCCACAAATCAAATCCCATATTTCCATGTCCCGCCCACAAATCTCACCCCACTCTTCATGCCCACCTACACTTTTCCAAACCCCCTTCTTCTCCAGGCTTCTTCCATGAACTGACCCTGTCCAGGCTCCACCCACAAATCAAATGTCTGACTCCAGGCCCGCCAGTGTCTCCTGCCTATGAAAACAGAAGCAACAGGAGAAAGTAGGTCTGTGTGTGTGTGTGTGTGTGTGTGTGTGCCCTTTCGCTCAGGCTAATGGACACACACTACTTCAATTTTCTTCTTTCATCGTTTTGCCTTCTTTCTACTCTCTCTCTCTCTGAGGGTGAGCTTTTCCTTTTGATTGAGGATATGGCGTTGAGTTATCCAGTTTATCATGTTTGATTTTTCCAGAGAAAAAAAATGTCCTACAGTCTTTCATCGTTGTAGGATAAAGAAAGCTGGAGCTTGAAAGATTGACGGACGCAAAAACTGCCTCAAAGGGTAAAAGTTTGGATTCCGTTGCCAGACTCTTAAAAAGACACCAGGCTTCTAGTCATTACGAGTGTGTTTTCAGAAGGTTCAAGCAGTCAATTCAAGGAACCCCCTCAAATTTCACACTCTTCATCCATGTCTGATCAGATCACTCCAGAGGGATGTTAATGCCAGGTGTGAAGCAGGACTAGAAGTGTGATGAATGTGTGTTAGTCCTGTAAGCCAGTGTGTGTAGATGTTTCCTCAGCTCTGGTTGACCTTTTCGGTGTGTTTCTCTCTTCTGAATGAACTCTTCACGCCTGCTAAATTCTGCTCTGCTGACATTTCTCATGTCTACACCCTCTGCCCTTTGTGTAGAGCACTTTTTCTTCTGCCTCTGTCTCTGTAGAGCTCTGCTCGGCTGTGCTGTGGGAGGGTGTTAATGTTCTTCTGAATCTTACATACCTTCAGCTCATCAGGTAATGATGAAGGTGTTTATGAGCTGGAGGAGAGGAGCTTCTAATGTTCCCTTCAGGAATTAGGGATCTTGCAGTCATGCATATTAACCGAAATACAGTCAGTCCGTGCACTGATCACCAGAAACCACAGTTTCGTCCTGTCAGCTCGTTATCATCTCCATACTGATCACGTAAATCTGAGACGCTGAGGCTGTTACGCCTGAAAGGCTCTGCCCACATTAGGAGAAGCATAATGTTGATAAACTCTTCATCACAGCACTACAGTTTATAAACTCTTCTTCACAACCCAACACTTTATACTCTTCATTAGAGCCCCCAGAGTTATTCAACTCTTCATCACAGCCCTGCGGTTTATAAACTCTTCGTTACAGCCCTACAGTTCATGAACTGTTCATCACAACCCAACAGTTTATAAACTCTTAATCACAACCCTACAGTTTATACTCTTCATCACAGCCATACAGTTTATAAACTCATCATCACAGTCCTACAGTTTATAAACTCATCATCACAGTCCTACAGTTTATAAACTCTTCATTACAACCCTACAGTTTATAAACTCTTCATCACAACCCTACAGTTTATAAACTCTTCATCACAACCACAGAGTTTATAAACTCTTCATCACAGCCCAACAGTTTATAAACTCTTCATCACAACCCTACAGTTCCTGAACTCTTAATCACAACCCTACAGTTAATGAACTCTTCATCACAACCCTGCAGTTTATAAACTCTTCATCACAACCATACAGTTTATAAACTCTTCATCACAGCCCAACAGTTTATAAACTCTTCATCACAACCCTACAGTTCCTGAACTCTTAATCACAACCCTACAGTTAATAAACTCTTCATCACAACCCTGCAATTTCTAAACTCTTCATCACAACCCTGTAATTTATAAACTCTTCATCACAACCTTACAGTGCATGAGCTCTTCATCACAACCCTGCAGTTTATAAACTTTAATCACAACCCCTACAGTTTATACCCATCACAACCCCTACAGTTTATACTCATCACAACCCCTACAGATTTTAAACTCTTCATCACAGCCCTACAGTTCATAAACTCTTCATCACAACCCTGCAGTTTATAAACTCTTCATCACAGTTCTACAATTTATAAACTCTTCATCACAACCACTACAGTTTATACTCTTCATCACAACCCCTACAGATTTTAAACTCTTCATCAGAGCCCTACAGTTTATAAACTCTTCATCACAACCTTACAGTTTATACTCTTCATCACAAACCTAGTTTAAACATTCTTCATCACAACCCTACTGTTTACAAGCTCTTTCCTACAAACCTGTCAGTTTATTAGACATTTTGTAAGGAAGAGCTCACAACTATAATGATTTGAGGGTTGATGTGTTTGTGGTTGTTTTGTTACAGAAACTGAAACAGATCTACTGGAGAACTTTTGTTTATCTGTGCAGAAGCACCCTCGTGTCGCCAGAAGGGGAACTCTGTCGAACATTTTAACACAAAAGATCAGGTATCAAATCGAATCCTGACCTCATAATAAAAAGAAAATCGTACCAAAGAATGATCTGGAAAAAGAAAGCGTGTCTGACTTCATCATTCAGTGCTGGTCTGATCTGAACTCTCTCAGTATTTCTCCTTCAGCTCCACTCAGTCCTGATCCATACAGAGAGAATTACACCAGGCTACAGTTTCCTCACCTGATCGATAGGCTGAAACTTTTTCTCTGTCGGAGCAGTAGCAGGAATCTATTAATCCAACAATCGACACATTCTAAAGTACTTTGAGCTGAGCTATTTCGGTGCGAGATGGTTACTGAGCTCCTGAGGTGCTGCGGTGGTCTCTAAGGCTGCAAATTATATGAAACCAAATTGAAAACATAAAGTCATACTGGATTTTTTTTCACTAAAGCCCTAAAAAAATAAAGGTTCCTAAAATGATCTTGGTGTGAATCTACCATCCTTAGAAAAAACTAAGTGGATATGTGGAGTTTCATAACGTTCTTCACACTGGTATGTTATTTACAAAAGTGCTTCTTCTATGGCAGCAGTCCAGAGGGGCCTTATTTGGCACATTTGTATTTGTTGAGTGTGTTTTTTTTATTTGTTGAGTGTGTTTTTTTTATTTAACAAAGCAGAAAGACCTTCCCAATCTATGGCCAACCTCGCTCCAGGGCTACCTCCTGAAGCCCGGCCACTTTCGAGATGCACCAAGGTAGAAGACTGAGGTCTATGCTGAGAAATTCCTTCATGGAACTCAAGGAGATGTGGTCAAACCTGGTCAAATTGATCAATCGTAAAGACGAGGATAGAGTAATCCGACGTAGAGCTGGACAATAGGACGATATTTTATCGTATTGTGATAAATTTGCTTATGGTGATAACAGTAATCTCTTCTAAGCATATGGAGGAGACTGTTAGTGCTTAATAAACATCTACTGATCAGCTGCAGGTTTCATTACTAACAGTGTAATTAGACTGGGGTAACTAGATGTTGAGTAAAAATCACTGTATTCAGTACAGGAGAGGATCTGAATAGTAGTTTATAAGAATCCATCGCCGCCACCAAGAACGGACCAGCCCCTCCGTACTTGATGGCGATGGTCAAAAGCCGATCTGCACCATCCTTTAAAATCCACGGAAGACGAGCGTCCAGACTTTTTACTGTCCTGCATCGAAGTGGTGGAACGAGCTTCCCCTGGGTGTCCGAACAGCAGAGTCCAACACTCACTGTCTTCAAACCCAGACTGAAGACCCTCCTCTTCTGAGAGTGCTCAGGCGAAGAGAAGAGTATTATGGTCTCCATATTGACTTGTGTTTAGTCGAGTCTAAGATTAGAGGAGCTTTAAATTATTAGTCAATTTAAACTAGCTGAGGTTTTTCTTGGGTAAATAGTGAAGCACTTTTAGCGTCTGCTAAATGCCTTAAATGTAAATGTAAATGTAGTCTGTGATGGCACGTATTGTGATAAATATCCTGTATTATGAAAATGTCTAATTAATGAACTAATTAATAGGCAATAACTGATGATACAGCTGTTTAATTTTGTCAAACTGACTTAACTAATCACATTAGTTATAGCAGTATTGGCATGCTCAATACTGCTATATGCTAGATAGCTAATATGCTAGCTAGCATATCGCTGCTATGTGTCATAACTATGCCTGGTTCGTGTGGTACGTTCGCTTGTCGTTTACAGGCTAACGTCTATTGCTAGATGCTATATGCTAGATAGCTAATATGCGAGCTAGCATCTCTCTGCTCTGTGTTGCTAGATGCTATACGCTATATGCTAGATACCTAATATGCTAGCTAGCATTTTGCTGCTCTGTGTCTGTGTGTAACTATGCCTGGTTCATGTGGTACATTCGCTCGTCCTTTACCGACTTTGTACAGTCTATTGTACAGCTCGCTTTAGCTAGCTAATATGCGAGCCAGTATCTCGCTGATCTGTGTTGTAAGTAACACAAATGTACGTTTAGACGTTTAAGTCGAGGGGACGAGACAAGTGGTTGTGTGTGTTCGCCAGGCTTGCAAACGTACAATGATGTAAATGGGCCGATTTGTCCTTGTCGCAACACGCTAACGGTAACTCTCCTAACTGTAGCTAGTGAACTACATTTCCCACAATGCCGCGTCACCAACCAGTTGTTGGTTCACCTCGTTGGCCTCATTCACCAGTACCTTCTTCAGAATTTCCTGAATATGTTCTTGAGAAAAGTCCCATAAAAGTCTCTTTAACAGGGATGGTTCTTGAGGGAACCAATGTGGTTCTTCTAAGGCATCACTTCTAGAACCTTTGTAGAACTCGTAGAGTTTCAGCTCCTTCAGATCTCCACTATATTACTTACACTACAGCTTCCTGGTACTGCTTTACAACCAGAGCAGGACGGGTTCCACTTCTGAGCCTGGGTTCTTCTCAATGGTTCTTCTTCTCGCTCTAAGTAAGCCTCCGGTTTTCTGAAAAGGGGTTGGGACTCAGATTCCTGCCCTGCCACCCGCTGTCAGAAGCAGTGCCAGTGAATTTGATTAGTGCTGAGTGAGGGAGTGGGACTCTGTATCTGTGATTGCTGTTGAGTAGGCTTTAATCACGAGGGTCCCTCTGATACACCCAAAGGAGAGTTGGGAGGTCGAATGTCATAAATATCACTTCACCAGCCGTGTAATTTAGGCCAGAGGACAAGAGAAGAGGATTACGTCCTTTTGTGCAGTTTATCTTACGCACTGACTCTGTAGAAGACAGAGCTGAGAACTGATAGAACATTTATCAATACTTTCCAGGCAGGCGGCCCACTGAGTCCTTCTCACACAGACCTTAAGACCTCCACAGAAGTCAAATCACTGAGGAGGTGGAGCTACAGTCTCTCATTTGGGTGAATAATAATTAATAACGCTCTAAATGGAGGTATTGTGATATTCACTGAGGAGGCGGAGCTACAGTCTCTCATTAGGGTGAATATTAATTAATAACGCTCTAAATGTAGGTATTGTGATATACACTGAGGAGGCGGAGCTACAGTCTCTCATTAGGGTGAATAATAATTAATAACGCTCTAAATGTAGGTATTGTGATATACACTGAGGAGGCAGAGCTACAGTCTCTCATTAGGGTGAATAATAATTAATAACGCTCTAAATGTAGGTATTGTGATATACACTGAGGAGGCGGAGCTACAGTCTTTCATTAGGGGGAATATTAATAACGCTCTAAATGTAGGTATTGTGATATACACTGAGGAGGCGGAGCTACAGTCTCTCATTAGGGGGAATATTAATAACGCTCTAAATGTAGGTATTGTGATATACACTGAGGAGGCGGAGCTACAGTCTCTCATTAGGGGGAATATTAATAACGCTCTAAATGTAGGTATTGTGATATACACTGAGGAGGCGGAGCTACAGTCTCTCATTAGGGTGAATAATAATTAATAACGCTCTAAATGTAGGTATTGTGATATACACTGAGGAGGCGGAGCTACAGT
This sequence comes from Salminus brasiliensis, assembly GCF_030463535.1. Classification (NCBI taxonomy): domain Eukaryota; kingdom Metazoa; phylum Chordata; class Actinopteri; order Characiformes; family Bryconidae; genus Salminus; species Salminus brasiliensis. The sequence continues at coordinate 3,680,445 of NC_132899.1, read as the reverse complement.
CTCTCATTAGGGTAAATAATAATTAATAACGCTCTAAATGTAGGTATTGTGATATACGTTGAGGAGGAGGAGCTACAGTCTCTCATTAGGGTGAATATTAATAACGCTCTAAATGTAGGTATTGTGATATACACTGAGGAGGCGGAGCTACAGTCTCTCATTAGGGTGAATAATAATTAATAACGCTCTAAATGTAGGTATTGTGATATACACTGAGGAGGCGGAGCTACAGTCTCTCATTAGGGTAAATAATAATTAATAACGCTCTAAATGTAGGTATTGTGATATACACTGAGGAGGCGGAGCTACAGTCTCTCATTAGGGTGAATAATAATTAATAACGCTCTAAATGTAGGTATTGTGATATACACTGAGGAGGCGGAGCTACAGTCTCTCATTAGGGTGAATAATAATTAATAACGCTCTAAATGTAGGTATTGTGATATACACTGAGGAGGCGGAGCTACAGTCTCTCATTAGGGTAAATAATAATTAATAACGCTCTAAATGTAGGTATTGTGATATACACTGAGGAGGCGGAGCTACAGTCTCTCATTAGGGTAAATAATAATTAATAACGCTCTAAATGTAGGTATTGTGATATACGTTGAGGAGGAGGAG
>NC_132899.1:3672324-3674824 GCF_030463535.1 Salminus brasiliensis | reverse complement strand
TGGGAGTGGACGATCAATAGAGCTGAAGAGGAAACACCAGGAGCTTCACATCACAACACACAGCAGGACACACTACACACAACAGGACACACTACACACAACAGGACACACTACACCTAGCAGGACCCACTACACACAACAGGACACACTACACACAACAGGACACACTACACCTAGCAGGACCCACTACACACAACAGGACACACTACACACAACAGGACACACTACACCTAGCAGGACCCACTATACACAACAGAACACACTACACATAACAGGACACACTACACCTAGCAGGACCCACTATACACAACAGAACACACTACACATAGCAGGACACACTACACCTAGCAGGACCCACAACACACAGCGGGACACACTACAAACAACATGAGACTACACACAACAGGACACCCTACACATAGCAGGACACACTACACACAACAGGACACACTACACACAGCAGGACACACTACAAACAACATGAGACTACACACAACAGGACACCCTACACACAACAGGACACCCTACACACAACAGGACACACTACAAACAACATGAGACTACACACAACAGGACACACTACACATAGCAGGACCAACATCACACAACAGGACACACTACACATAGCAGGACACACTAAACACAACAGGACACACTACACATAGCAGGACACACTAAACACAACAGAACACACTACACATAGCAGGACACACTACACCCAGCAATACCCACAACACACAACAGGACATACTGCACATAGCAGGACACACTACACACAACAGGACACACTACACACAGCAGGACACACTACAAACAACATGGGACTACACACAACAGGGCACCCTACACACAACAGGACACAGTACACATAGCAGGACACACTACACATGGCAGGACACACTACACACAACAGGACACCCTACATAAAGTGCAACATACAACAGGACACAGTACACAAAACAGGACACACTACACATAGCAGGACACACTACGCACAACAGGAAACACAACACATAGCAAGTCATACCACACAAAACAGGACACCCTACATATAGCAGAACACACCACACACAACAAGACACACTACATGCAACGGGACACACTACACACAACCGGACACCCTACATATAGCAGGACACACAACACAACACCCTACACATAGAACAATACACAACATGACACACAACAAGACACACAACACATAGGAAGACACACTACATAAAGCAGGACACCCTACATATAGCACAACACACTAAACAAAACAGGACACACTACACACAACAGGGCCCCCTACACATAGCAGGACATGCTACACATAGCAGGACACACAATACACCAGGACATCCTACACACAACAGGACACACTACACAGAGCAGGACACACAACAGGACAACCTACACACAGCAGGATACACTACACATAGCAGGACACACTACACACAACATAACAACCTACACACAACAGGACACACTACACACAACAGGGCCCCCTACACATAGCAGGACATGCTACACATAGCAGGACACACAATACACCAGGACATCCTACACACAACAGGACACACTACACATAGCAGGACACACAACAGGACAACCTACACACAACAGGACACACTACACACAACAGGACACACTACACACAACAGTCAGTGGTGAGTCAAGCTTGTATAACAGTGTAAGAGGCCAAACAAAGCCCCCGTTAAGGCCACTGATTTCAGAAGGAATGCTGGAGGTGTCCACATACTTTTGGCCACACAGTGCGCTGTGTAGTTGTTCAGCGTGTTTCTCGGGATTAGCGAGCAGCAGCGCTTCTCTTTATGTTAGTAAGCCGACTCGTCTCCAACACTGAAGCTCTATCGATCTACAGCCCCCCGCAGCCCACCCGCTCCAACTGCCGCTGTGTGATATATCCATCAACGTCCGCACTGCCGGACACCCCACCGGACACCCCACCGGACACCCCACTGGCCAGAGGAACAAACATTAAACCAGTATGTATTCAATATACACACACACACACACACACACACACGGCCAGACACACACACACACACACTGCGACCTACACACCAACACACCCTGACCTGCGGAAAGGCAGCACTGGTCTCCAGTGCAGGCTAAAGAGCCCAGATCCTGGAAAACCCAATTCTGTGATGTCCCAAATCAGAAGTTTAGCCACACCCATTCGTTTTACATCAGCTACTCCACCCACACTTAAAACAGCTTAGCCCCACCCATTCTCGAACAGCAGTTTACCCTGTCCATTCAACCTACAGCAGTTTAGCCCCACCCATTCACCTACAGCACTTCCGCCCCACCCATTCTTCTACAGAAGTTCAGCCCCTCCCATTCACCTACAGCACTTCCGCCCCACCCATTCACCTACAGCACTTTAGCCCCACCCATTCACCTACAGCACTTCAGCCCCACCCATTCACCTACAGCACTTTAGCCCCACCCATTCACACACAGCACTTCAGCCCCACCCATTCACATCCAG
>NC_132899.1:3624824-3667324 GCF_030463535.1 Salminus brasiliensis | reverse complement strand
GTTTACACTCAGTCTAGCTCTTACTGAGGTTTTCAGTCTTGTCTCGGTCCTAGACTTATTTGGTCTTGGCCTTGACTTGGTCACCCATTAGACTCCACTTTGATCTCATCTCAGTCATTGAAGGTATTCTTAACAGCAGCCGTAGCAGAAACCTCACCGGAATACCTCATGCAAACCAGCAGGGCCCTTAGCAGTGATTACTTCCGTCCCTGACTCAGATACCCATCAAAAGCTCCTAGATGATGTTCTTTCAGGTGCTTATTGATTGCCTGTCTTTCATCAGATGAAGGAATGGAGCTCTGATCCCTGGTGTTGTTTCTCTTTCAGGTTTCAGTCTGAAGTTTCCTCACTGTCTGCCTGTAGGAGGTCTGATCAGGATAGCAAACCACAGACAGGGCTGTGATTCAGACTGAATGAGTGTGTGTGTGTGTGTGTATGATGGGAGTGTTTTAATTCTGCTTTGATTCTGTTTCTCTGATTCCTGCATCCAGCTATTCCCCATCTGAAATTCCACTCAGTCTTCAGAGAATCCCTGCTACCCAATTCTTTCAGAAATGCTAACGTCAATAGCTCATATTACACCATTCAGAAGCGCTGGAGAAGCGTAGGTGTGTTGCTGAATGGGTAATGAAGAAGTATGGGAACACAGATACGATGGTAATTGGCTGTGCACCTCGTAGTCCTGCCCCTTTATTTGAGCTCTAAAGGGTTAAAGTAGTCGCCAGTCGTAGCAAATATGGCTACACTGGTGTCATCGGTGATGTAGAGATTTGGGCCATTTACCTTTGTGAATGTAAACATTGAGGGAAGCGGTTCTCCACAATGAAACTCTCCTTTATCTTTAACTCCATCCAGAATGACACTATATGGACAGAAGTACTGAGACATCTGCTTAAGGGGTGTGCGAGTGTAAGAGGTGGAGGAGGTGTGCGGGTGTGAGGGGTGTAAGGAGTGTAAGTGGTGTAAGGAGTGTAAGAGGTTTTAAGGGGTGTTCGAGTGTGAGGGCTAGGGAGTGTGTGAGTGTGAGGGGTGTAAGGAGTGTGCGAGTGTAAGAGGAGGAATGGGTTTGCGAGTGTAAAGGGTGTGCGGGTGTAAGAGGTGGAGGAGGTGTGCGAGTGTGAGGGGTGTAAGGAGTGTGCGAGTGTAAGTGGTATAAGGAGTGTAAGAGGTATAAGAGGTGGAGGGGGTGTGCGAGTGTAAGAGGTGGAGGAGGTGTGCGAGTGTAAGAGGTGGAGGAGGTGTGAAAGTGTAAGAGGTGGAGGAGGTGTGCGAGTGTAAGAGGTGGAGGAGGTGTGCGAGTGTAAGAGGTGTAAGGGGTGTGAGAGTGTAAGAGGTGGAGGAGGTGTGAGAGTGTAAGAGGTGGAGGAGGTGTGCGAGTGTAAGAGGTGGAGGAGATGTGCGAGTGTAAGAGGTGGAGGAGGTGTGCGAGTGTGAGGGGTGTAAGGAGTGTGTGAGTGTGAGGGGTGTAAGGAGTGTGCGAGTGTAAGAGGAGGAAGGGGTTTGCGAGTGTAAAGGGTGTGCGGGTGTAAGAGGTGGAGGAGGTGTGCGAGTGTGAGGGGTGTAAGGAGTGTGAGAGTGTAAGTGGTGTAAGGAGTGTAAGAGGTATAAGAGGTGGAGGGGGTGTGCGAGTGTAAGAGGTGGAGGAGGTGTGCAAGTGTAAGAGGTGGAGGAGGTGTGCGAGTGTAAGAGGTGGAGGAGGTGTGCGAGTGTAAGAGGTGTAAGGGGTGTGAGAGTGTAAGAGGTGGAGGAGGTGTGCGAGTGTAAGAGGTGGAGGAGGTGTGCGAGTGTAAGAGGTGGAGGAGATGTGCGAGTGTGAGGGGTGTAAGGAGTGTGAGAGTGTAAGTGGTATAAGGAGTGTAAGAGGTATAAGAGGTGGAGGGGGTGTGCGAGTGTAAGAGGTGGAGGAGGTGTGCAAGTGTAAGAGGTGGAGGAGGTGTGCGAGTGTAAGAGGTGGAGGAGGTGTGCGAGTGTAAGAGGTGTAAGGGGTGTGAGAGTGTAAGAGGTGGAGGAGGTGTGCGAGTGTAAGAGGTGGAGGAGGTGTGCGAGTGTAAGAGGTGGAGGAGATGTGCGAGTGTAAGAGGTGGAGGAGGTGTGCGGGTGTGAGGGGTGTAAGGAGTGTAAGAGGTTTAAGGGGTGTTCGAGTGTGAGGGCTAGGGAGTGTGTGAGTGTGAGGGGTGTAAGGAGTGTGCGAGTGTAAGAGGAGGAAGGGGTTTGCGAGTGTAAAGGGTGTGCGGGTGTAAGAGGTGGAGGAGGTGTGCGAGTGTGAGGGGTGTAAGGAGTGTGCGAGTGTAAGTGGTATAAGGAGTGTAAGAGGTATAAGAGGTGGAGGGGGTGTGCGAGTATAAGAGGTGGAGAAGGTGTGCGAGTGTGAGAGGTGGAGGAGGTGTGCGAGTGTAAGAGGTGGAGGAGGTGTGCGAGTGTAAGAGGTGGAGGAGGTGTGCGAGTGTAAGAGGTGGAGGAGATGTGCGAGTGTAAGAGGTGGAGGAGGTGTGCGAGTGTAAGAGGTGGAGGAGGTGTGCGAGTGTAAGAGGTGGAGGAGATGTGCGAGTGTAAGAGGTGGAGGAGGTGTGCGAGTGTGAGGGGTGTAAGGAGTGTGTGAGTGTGAGGGGTGTAAGGAGTGTGCGAGTATAAGAGGAGGAAGGGGTTTGCGAGTGTAAAGGGTGTGCGGGTGTAAGAGGTGGAGGAGGTGTGCGAGTGTGAGGGGTGTAAGGAGTGTGCGAGTGTAAGTGGTATAAGGAGTGTAAGAGGTATAAGAGGTGGAGGGGGTGTGCGAGTGTAAGAGGTGGAGGAGGTGTGCAAGTGTAAGAGGTGGAGGAGATGTGCGAGTGTAAGAGGTGGAGGAGGTGTGCGAGTGTAAGAGGTGTAAGGGGTGTGAGAGTGTAAGAGGTGGAGGAGGTGTGCGAGTGTAAGAGGTGGAGGAGGTGTGCGAGTGTAAGAGGTGGAGGAGATGTGCGAGTGTAAGAGGTGGAGGAGGTGTGCGGGTGTGAGGGGTGTAAGGAGTGTATATGGTGTAAGGAGTGTAAGAGGTTTAAGGGGTGTTCGAGTGTGAGGGCTAGGGAGTGTGTGAGTGTGAGGGGTGTAAGGAGTGTGCGAGTGTAAGAGGAGGAAGGGGTTTGCGAGTGTAAAGATGTGCGGGTGTAAGAGGTGGAGGAGGTGTGCGAGTGTGAGGGGTGTAAGGAGTGTGCGAGTGTAAGTGGTATAAGGAGTGTAAGAGGTATAAGAGGTGGAGGGGGTGTGCGAGTGTAAGAGGTGGAGGAGGTGTGCGAGTGTGAGAGGTGGAGGAGGTGTGAGAGTGTAAGAGGTGGAGGAGGTGTGAGAGTGTAAGAGGTGTAAGGGGTGTGAGAGTGTAAGAGGTGGAGGAGGTGTGAGAGTGTAAGAGGTGGAGGAGATGTGCGAGTGTAAGAGGTGGAGGAGGTGTGCGAGTGTGAAGGGTGTAAGGAGTGTGTGAGTGTGAGGGGTGTAAGGAGTGTGCGAGTGTAAGAGGAGGAAGGGGTTTGCGAGTGTAAAGGGTGTGCGGGTGTAAGAGGTGGAGGAGGTGTGTGAGTGTGAGGGGTGTAAGGAGTGTGCGAGTGTAAGTGGTATAAGGAGTGTAAGAGGTATAAGAGGTGGAGGGGGTGTGCGAGTGTAAGAGGTGGAGGAGGTGTGCAAGTGTAAGAGGTGGAGGAGGTGTGAGAGTGTAAGAGGTGGAGGAGGTGTGCAAGTGTAAGAGGTGGAGGAGGTGTGCGAGTGTAAGAGGTGTAAGGGGTGTGAGAGTGTAAGAGGTGGAGGAGGTGTGCGAGTGTAAGAGGTGTAAGGGGTGTGAGAGTGTAAGAGGTGGAGGAGGTGTGAGAGTGTAAGAGGTGGAGGAGGTGTGTGAGTGTAAGAGGTGTAAGGGGTGTGAGAGTGTAAGAGGTGTAAGGGGTGTGCGAGTGTAAGAGGTGGAGGAGGTGTGAGAGTGTAAGAGGTGTAAGGGGTGTGAGAGTGTAAGAGGTGGAGGAGGTGTGCGAGTGTAAGAGGTGTAAGGGGTGTGCGAGTGTAAGAGGTGGAGGAGGTGTGCGAGTGTAAGAGGTGTAAGGGGTGTGCGAGTGTAAGAGGTGGAGGAGGTGTGCGAGTGTAAGAGGTGTAAGGGGTGTGCGAATGTAAGAGGTGGAGGAGGTGTGCGAGTGTAAGAGGTGGAGGAGGTGTGCGAGTGTAAGAGGTGTAAGGGGTGTGCGAGTGTAAGAGGTGGAGGAGGTGTGCGAGTGTAAGAGGTGGAGGAGGTGTGCGAGTGTAAGAGGTGGAGGAGGTGTGCGAGTGTAAGAGGTGATCACTAATAAAGCTCTCCAGTACGACTGTGGCCAGGACTCCACCACCTTCACAAACGCAGAGTGTGTGTTTTCCTCAGAGGCTCCCCGTCGCTCTCTTACACACACCTCATAAAGTTTTGACGCGACTGCCAGGCCTTCGCTCGGGCGAGCACGAAATACAACACGCCTTCAGTGAAAAGGAAATATTTATGAGGCGCTTTCATGAATCTTTCAGCGATTATGAAGAACGCATCATCTCTCTTCAGCTACATTTAGAATTGCTAAAGGAGAAATAGACAGAGCCAGTCGTTCCCACCCCCAGCTCCAGCTGAGCCGCGGTTCTGCTCCGTCTCAGCGTCTAACACACCTGAGCCAGGTAATCAGCCGACGGAACTGCCTGTTATCTGTAGCGCATCGCTGCTGCTCTGTTCACTAGCATCATCCTCAGTCTACTGAACACGCTGGAGCAGTATCGCCGCAGATCCGGAATAAATTCATACTACTGAATCATCCCTCAGAGATTATGAATAATTTACAGTAGATAATGAATAATTACAAAAAGCTACTCTTTCAAATCATAAACGGAATAATTTATAGTGTTAATGGATATTGAACAATTCATACTTATTATTAACTGATTTATAATCAATACTGATCAATTACTAGCAGTAATTAATAATTCACAGTAAATGGAGAATAACTTACTGTTAGTACTAAATAATTCACAGTAGATAATAAATAATTAATAATTAAAACAAGCTACTAAATATTTTTAATTATACACTGAATGAGGTATGGTGTTGGCTCAATAATTCATATTAGACTGAATAATTCATCCTTATTATTAATTGATTCATATTTGATACTGAATAATTAATAGTGGTAACTGAATCATTTACAGTACATGCAGAATAACTCACTGTTAGTACTGAATAATATATTAAACTATTAAAAGTAACATGGCGGACAGAGATTATCAGATAAAATTGTAATTAATCATTAAAAAGAACTGGATATGGACTGTTTTATAACAGACTTTGACTAATTCATACTTGAAACTGAATAATTAACAGTAGTTACTGAACAATTTATACTAGACACTGGATAATCCCTCAGAAATTATAAACAATCCATAGCAGCTACTGAATAATTCATATTAGATATTGAATAATAAAAAAAACTACTGGATATTTCAAATTATATACTGAATAATGTGTAGTGATTACTTAATGATCCACTGAGAATTGTAATCATTCATATTTGATACTAAATAATTAATAGCAGTAATTGAATAACTCACTGTTAGTACTGAATAATTCACAGTACATAATGAATAATTAAAAGAAGCTACTGAATATTTTAAATTATACACTGAATGAGGTATGGTGTTGACTTAATAATTCATATTAGACTGGATAATTCATACTTATTATTAATTGATTACATACATATTTGATACTGAATAATTAATAGTGGTAACTGAATCATTTACAGTACATGCAGAATAACTCACTGTTAGTACTGAATAATTAATAGCAGTAATTGAATAAGTTACAGTACATGAGAATAACTCACTGTTAGTACTGAATAATTCACAGTAGATAATGAATAATTAAAACAAGCTACTGAATATTTTAAATTATACACTGAATAATGTATAGTGTTGACTTAATAATTCATATTAGACTGGATAATTCATACTTATTATTAATTGATTACATACATATTTGATACTGAATAATTAATAGTGGTAACTGAATCATTTACAGTACATGCAGAATAACTCGCTGTTAGTAATGAATAATATATTAAACTATTAAAAGTGACATGACGGTCAGAGATTATCAGATATAATTGTAATAAATAATAAAAATAAATATTATTCTAGAATTATTTTATAACAGATTCTAAATAATGTATACTTTGATACTGAATAATTCATAGTAGAACAAATGAGTTAATACTATATTACTTAATAATTCACAGTAGATTAGTACTGAATAAATGACAAATAGTACTCAATTACTCACAGTAGATACCAAATAATTCATTGTTAGGACTGAATAATTCATAGTAGACACTAAAAAATCCTATTAGCAATTAAAATATAACAGGAAGTATCGAATATTTTATATTTAAGTACTGAATAATTCATAGAAGAATAAATCATAATTGATACTGCATTATTTATAGTAGTTTTTGAATACTTCACAGTAGATACTAAACAGCTAAATTGTTCGTACTGAATAATAATTAGATACTCCTGAGCAAGTTATTGTTAGTAATGAATAATTCATAGTAGATACCAAATAACTCATTGCTAGTACTGAATAGTAATAGATCATACTGAGTAATTCATAATTAGTACTGATTAATTCATAGAAGATACCAAAAACTGTTAGCACTGAATAGTACTGTATAGTACTGAGTTTGTTATTGTTAGTAGTGAATAATTCATAGTAGATACCAAATAATCCTGTTGGTCTTGAAATATAATGGGACGTACTGAGTATTTTATCAAAGTACTGAATAACTCATAAAAGAATAAATCATAGTTAACACTGAGTTATTTACAGTAGTTTTTGAATAATTCACAGTAGATAATTATATAGTATAATTCATGTTTAGTACTGAATAAACAATAGATGGTACTCAATCACCCAGAGTAGATACCAAGTCATTTATTGTTAGTACTGAATAGTAATTGATAGTACTGAATAATTTATAGTTAATACTAAATAATTCATAGTAGATACCAAAAAACAATGTTGGTCTTGAAATATAACGGGAAGTAGCAAAGTGATAAAATACTCAGTACTGAATAAAGTACTGAATCATTCATAATAATTACCTAGTAATTCACTGTACTTCATGGTAATGTATTGTTAGGACTGAATAATTAATAGTAAATACCAAATAATTCACTGTTAGTACTGAATGATTCATGGTAGACACTGATAAAAAGTTATAGCCGTTACAGTAGGATGTACAGTAGGTATAAAGCTGGCAGTGTACAGCAGGCACAGAGATGATGGTGGTGGTGGTGGGAACCTGTGTGGGATGTTCTTTAGAGTTCTTTTAGAACCGTGTTTTTTCCCTTTGTGTGAAATACAAGCCCACCCTAAGAGTTACCCACAATTCTCCAAACTCTGAAAGACTTAAAAGACCCAAAAGACAATACTTCAGAGCGTCCAACCTTCAAACCCACGGATAAAACATCAAACAGCCCAGCTGCTACAGTTTAGTCTGGATCTCCAGGAATGCATGGAGAATTGGAGGGCTCAGGCTGAGTCAGGACAGAGGGCCCAGGGGTCATGAGGTCATAGGGGGTGGGAGAGCAAGGCTCATAGGGGAACAGAGAGTAGGTGGGGAGATTCAAACAGTGCATATGTGTGTGTGTGTGTGTGTGTGTGTGTGTGTGTGTGTTGGATTTGGTAATGTAAATGGCTGATATGGTGATGACAAACTTTTGAGTGGTGATTCTCAAACGGTGAGAACTTTTAAACTGGGATTCCATTTACTAAAATAGTAAATTATAATATAATAACGAGTGATAATAATAATAATAATAATAATAATAATAATAGAATAACACATTAATATAAGAACTGATTCCAAATATATGATCTGTGAAGTTACAGTTCTGGACTATGATTCCAAACTGTAAGTCTATATATTTTAACAGAGATTAAAAAAAAATTGAGTAATTCAAAACATCTGAGCAGGTATTTCAAGATTTTGGGAATTTCCAAACATCTAAACTGTTTTTCTATGGTTTTTAACCCTAATTCCAAAGTTTTAAAAGAAATGTAAGCAGTAAGTAACCGTTTAAAATTGTAATGTAAATGCAAACTGTATTGTAAAAGTTTACACGGTAATTCCAAACATTAAAGAAGTGAAAAACTCAGAAATAGAAATTTTAAACATTCAAACATTTTAAAAATGGTAATTCCATCATTTTCAACTGTATTTCTAAATGCTTACATGGCAAATCCAAACATTGGAACAGGTATTTTAAGCTTTCAGTTAGCCCTCCCAAAATGTAAACAGTATTTCTAAAGTTCTGAAATATAATTTTTAAGTTTTAAACAGCAATGGCAACTGTATATTTCATGATATCAATGTGTAAACAAAACTAATTTGCAATTTAAATATTTCATATTGATATATACTTTTTAACATTTTAAACAGTAAAACAGTAATATAAATATTTTAAATAACACCATTACAGTATCAAACAGTAATTCCAAATGTAAATAATAATAAATAAACAAGTAAATAAATAAATATATATATATATATATATATATATATATATATATATATATATATATATATATATATTATAATAACTAATTGTATTACAAATGTTTATGTTGTATGAATATTTTAAATGACAATTTTCAAAGCAAAAACATTTTGGATTGCGATCCCAAACATTTAAGAGGTACTGTAGATAAACGCCTGATTAATTTGCCACAATTAAACTTTTTAATGATAAAAAAATTACTGAGTCACGATTAGATGACTACCCACAATCTGAGCCATCACACTTATGACGACATCATTTCCATGTGAAAACACCAGCAGTTTCAGATCTGATCTGATCCCACACTGATTTGATCTCACACTCAGTTATAATAATCCCTTAACCTTCAGGAATAAAAGCGATCGGATGCGAGGCACTGACACCAGCGCTGGCCTTAACTCATCCTTTCAGCCGAGCCGTAAGGGTCAGTGGTGCCGAGCGCCGGCCTTTTCACCACTCGCTCTGTCTTCGCCTGTGTGAATCTGACGGAACCCCGTCGGCCCTCAGGTGAGCTGTAATCAGGTGTGCAGGCTCGGCACTGCAGCCTTTTGTGTTTGGGAATAATTGGACTCCGTGATTTAGAGCTAAGAACGAAAAGTAATTGCATGTGTTGGTCATTACCGCAGCTATTGTACCGTCCACACCACACTGCTCTACTGGTCACTTCTCCAACAAGAAGAGACAAAAAGAACAAAAAGAGGGCATTTAGCACAGCTGATTTCTAAAGATGGATTTCTGATTCTTATTTCCTCCTCCCGGCTGGAAATAATGGTGGCGGCGAGAGAAATGTCAGGAATGAAAAGGGCATGAAATGCAAGTCTGTGAATAAAGAGGCAGCCAAATGACCATTGATTTTAGGAGAATGGACGGTCACCGATGGGCACAAATGAACACAAAGCTCATGGTCAAAGAAAAAAGCAACAGGGAATAATGGGGGGCCCGAGCAGTGAGATCAGTCCCCAAGTGTTTAAGCCACATTTTTCAGCCCCTGCAGGACGTTATTAACTACAGAGAGAGTGTCCGGCTTGTCTCAGCTGGACAATATGCCAACACTGGACAACGTTTTCCTAATGTTTTTACTGCAGATCAAAAGAGATACCTGGGTGAATGAATAGGTAGGTAGTGTGTGTGGATGGATGGGTGGGTAGGTAGGGTGGATGGATGTGTAGGTAGGTAGGTAGGTAGGGTGGATGAATTAATAGGTAGGTAGTGTGGGTGAATGGATGGGTGGGTAGGTAGGGTGAATGGATGGGTAGGTAGGATGGATGAATGAGTAGGTAGGTAGGTAGGGTGGGTGAATGAATAGGTATTTAGTGTGGGTGGATGGATGGGTGGGTAGGTAGGGTGGATGGGTAGATAGGCAGGGTGGGTGGATGAATGGGTGGGTGGGTAGGTAGGATATGTGGATAATTGGGTGGAAAGGTAGGTAGGGTGGGTGGATGGGTAGGTAGGTAGGGTGGATGATGGATGGGTAGGTAGGGTAGGTATGTAGGTAGTTAGGGTGGATGATGGATGGGTGGGCAGGGTAGGTCAGTAGTGTAGATAGGTAGGTAGGTAGGTAGGGTGGATGATGGAGGGGTATGTAGGGTAGGTCAGTAGGGTAGGTATGTAGGTAGTTAGGGTGGATGATGAATGGGTAGTTAGGGTAGGTATGTAGGTAGTTAGGGTGGATGATGGAGGGGTAGGCAGGGTAGGTCAGTAGGGTAGGTATGTAGGTAGTTAGGGTGGATGATGAATGGGTAGTTAGGGTAGGTATGTAGGTAGTTAGGGTGGATGATGGAGGGGTATGTAGGGTAGGTCAGTAGGGTAGATAGGTAGGTAGGTAGGGTGGATGATGGATGAGTAGGCAGGTTAGGTCAGTAGGGTAGGTAGGTAGGGTGGATGATGGATGAGTAGGCAGGTTAGGTCAGTAGGGTAGGTAGGTAGGGTGAATGATGGATGGGTAGGTATTTAGTTAGTTAGGGTGGATGATGGATAGGTAGGCAGGGTAGGTAAGTAGGGTAGATAGGTAGGTAGGTAGGTAGGGTGGATGATGGAGGGGTAGGCAGGGTAGGTAGGTAGGGTGGATAGATGAATGGATGGATGTGTAGATGGACAGACAGATGGATAAATGAATATATCGTGAGACAGATGGACACAGAGGTCTCTCAGTCCCCTCGGTAGGGGTGTGTGTGTGTCCACTGTTGGTCAGTTTGGGGCAGTAATGGACCCCCACTGCTCCGTAAAGATGTGAAGAACTGCAGGACTTTATTTTCCTCTCCACGGTCTGCAGGGGTCTACTTCAAACACAGCTGAACATCAGGGAATCTCTCCATCATTACTTACACACACACACACACACATACACACACACACACACGCAGCAAGGAGACTCCCTGTGTCATTCTGCCCCTGAATCACATTCATCTCACACTCACACTCACACACACACACACACACACACACACACACACAGCAGTGGCTGGTGCCAGTAACACTTTTGCTTCGTCAGTAAACACTTGACCGTCCTTGTCAGTGAAATGTTTATGTTCCTGGCCAAAGGCCTGGAGAACACACACACACACACACACACTGGTCAGGCACTTGGAAAAGGAAGGCAGTCCACAATTAATGAGAGAGGCAGTTAGCTGGAGAATCGTCATCAGCTTCCACTCTGCAGTGTTCAGGAGCATTCTGGAGAACTGAGCTCCACTGCTGTTAGCAGCACTATCCCAACAACTCCACACTCACAGGGTTCCAGGACATCACCAAACCGGCAGAGCTCCAGAAACTCCAGCTTCTGCTCAAACCCTTTAGAAGATCAGCATTCCATTCCCCCAGATTCAAAATATCCCCAGATTTCACAAAAATGTTTACCAAATATCCCCCAGATTTCAGCAATATTTTACCAAATATACCCTAGATTAACCAAATGTACCAAATGTTCCCAAGATTTCAGCAAACTTAGCAAATATCCCCCAAATTTCCTCCAAACATACCAAATATCCCCCGATTTTACCATAATTTGACCAAATGTTTCTCAGACTTCAGCAATATTTTACCAAATATCCCCCAGATTTCACCAAACTTACCAAATATACCCCAGATTTAACCAAACGTACCAAATGTTCCCAAGATTTCATCAAACTTATCAAATATCACAGAGATTTCACCAAACTTTGACCAAATATCCCCCAGATCACAGCAATATTTTACAAAATACACCCCAGATTTCACCAAACTTACCAAATGTTTCCAAGATTTCACCAAACTTATCAAATATCCACAGATTACACCAAAATCTGACCAAATACCCCCAGATTTCAGCAATATTTTACCAAATATCCCACAAATTTCCTCTAAACGTACCAAATATCCCCCAGATTCCACCAAGATTTTTACCAAATATCCCCAATTTCAGCAAGATTTTACCAAATACCCCCCCGATTTCGCTAGAATTTACCAAACTTACCAAATATCACAGAGAATTTCACCAAACCTACTAAATGTTCCCCGATTTCACAAAAAATGTGACCAAATGTTCCTCAGATTTCACCAAACTTACCAAATATCCCCCTGATTTCAGCAATATTTTACCAAATGTTTCCAAGATTTCACCAAACTTCCCAAATGTTTCCATTCCTCTTGATCCTGCTTCACTCAATTCTGATTCCCTCCCTGTCCTTACTGACTCCGCCCCTCTGGATCCATATCCCATTCTTCTCTCCTAATTCCGCCCCCTCATCCCTGTCCCTCTTTCCTGATTCCAAATCCATCCCTCTCAATCCTGATCCCGCTCCTCCTTCTGGATTCCATGCCAGTCTTTCCTGATTCCACTCTGCTTCATTCTGATCACATCCTTTTCTGCTTTGTTAAGCAGTATAGATTATATGATGCCAGAGGGATCGGGAAAAGCAACCGGCCCTCACAAGACTGGCCCACCGGAAACATTCCCCAACCTCCCGAGGGCCAGCCTGCACCTGTAGTATTGCATAGTGCTGAAGACAACAGCACGATCATAGCATTATACAGTTTACTAAGCTCTCTCTCTCTCGCTCTCTCTCGCTCTCTCTCTCCTCCTTCGGACGAATCTCTGAGCAGATAAACGGATGAGAGGAGCTATCATACCTCCCTCGTGTAATTCGGCTGTAATCCCCATTTTGTTACTGTCTTCTTTACATTAATCTCCCATCTCTCGCTCTGCCCTCTCTCTCTCTCTCTCTCTCTCTCTCTCTCTCTCTCCCTCTCTCTTTTCCCTCCTCTTTCTTATAGGGATGCACGATATGCCTCTGTAGCATCGCCATTACAAAGTTGCTGTCTTGTTGCTTTAATACAGAAAGCAAATTGATTTCTATGACAGTCCTACCATACACACACACACACACACACACACACACACACACACACACACTTCAATCTTAAACACACAGAGGGCATTACTAATATAGCATGACCTGTTGGATAATTGGCTTCCACTGACATTTAGATGAACATTTTGTGAAATTTGGTAACAATGAGGTAAAACATTTTGGTAAAAAAGTTGAAGCTGAAATATGGGGGATATCTGGTAAGTTTGGTGAAATCTGAGGATATTTGGAAAGTTTGGTGAGATTTTGAGGTAACATTTTGGTGAATTCTGGTAAAATCTGGGGAATATTTGGTAAAAGTTTGGTGAAACCAGTGGTTACTCACACCAATTAGTTTGAGTTGGTAAAAAGTGTGGTAAAATCTAGAGGGTATTTTTGGTCACCATTTGGTAAAATCTGGGGGATATTTGATGAGTTTGGTGAAATCTGGGGGGTATTTGATGAGTTTGGTGAAATCTGGGGATATCTGGTAAAGGTTTGGTGAAATCGGGATATCTGGTAAAGGTTTGGTGAAATCTGGAGGATATCTGGTAAAGGTTTGGTGAAATCTGGGGGATATCTGGTAAAGGTTTGGTGAAATCTGGGAGATATCTGGTAAAGGTTTGGTGAAAACAGGAGGGATATCTGGTAAAGGTTTGGTGAAATCTGGGGATATCTGGTAAAGGTTTGATGAAATCTGAGGGATATCTGGTAAAGGTTTGGTGAAATCTGAGGGATATCTGGTAAAGGTTTGGTGAAATCTGGGGATATCTGGTAAAGGTTTGATGAAATCTGAGGGATATCTGGTAAAGGTTTGGTGAAATCTGAGGGATATCTGGTAAAGGTTTGGTGAAATCTGGGGATATCTGGTAAAGGTTTGATGAAATCTGAGGGATATCTGGTAAAGGTTTGGTGAAATCTGAGGGATATCTGGTAAAGGTTTGGTGAAATCTGGGGATATCTGGTAAAGGTTTGATGAAATCTGAGGGATATCTGGTAAAGGTTTGGTGAAATCTGGGGATATCTGGTAAAGGTTTGGTGAAATCTGGGGGATATCTTGTAAAGGTTTGGTGAAATCTGAGGGATATCTGGTAAAGGTTTGGTGAAATCTGGGGGATATATGGTAAAGGTTTGGTGAAATCTGGGGATATCTGGTAAAGGTTTGATGAAATCTGAGGGATATCTGGTAAAGGTTTGGTGAAATCTGGGGATATCTGGTAACGGTTTGGTGAAATCTGGGGATATCTGGTAAAGGTTTGATGAAATCTGAGGGATATCTGGTAAAGGTTTGGTGAAATCTGAGGGATATCTGGTAAAGGTTTGGTGAAATCTGGGGATATCTGGTAAAGGTTTGGTGAAATCTGGGGATATCTGGTAAAGGTTTGATGAAATCTGAGGGATATCTGGTAAAGGTTTGGTGAAATCTGAGGGATATCTGGTAAAGGTTTGGTGAAATCTGGGGATATCTGGTAAAGGTTTGATGAAATCTGAGGGATATCTGGTAAAGGTTTGGTGAAATCTGGGGATATCTGGTAAAGGTTTGGTGAAATCTGGGGGATATCTTGTAAAGGTTTGGTGAAATCTGAGGGATATCTGGTAAAGGTTTGGTGAAATCTGGGGATATCTGGTAAAGGTTTGGTGAAATCTGGGGATATCTGGTAAAGGTTTGGTGAAATCTGGGGATATCTGGTAAAGGTTTGGTGAAATCTATAGGATATCTGGTAAAGGTTTGGTGAAATCTGGGGGATATCTGGTAAAGGTTTGGTGAAATCTGGGGGATATCTGGTAAAGGTTTGGTGAAATCTGGAGGATATCTGGTAACGGTTTGGTTAAATCTGGTGAGTTTGGTTAAAAGGTTGGTTAAGTTTTAGTTTAGTTGTATTTTATTTTAATATCACAGAAAATATATGAATATAAATACTGAGTTTTTCCCTTTTTTCAATATCACGCAGTTCTCTATATCCACACCTCTCTCACTCCTTGTTCCTCTCTCTTTTCCTCTTTCTCTCCCTTGTTTCCATCTCTCTCTCTCTCCCTCTCTCTCTCTCTCTCTCTCTCTCTCTCTCTTTTCTCTCTGCTTTAATATAATGTCGGCCAAGGACACATTTTTTTCAGATTTTTCCCCCTTCTAATCATCTCTCCCTAACCCCCCCCCCCCACTCTCTCTCACAGTGTGTGTGTGTGTGTGTGTGTGTGTGTGTGTGTTTGTGTGTATGTGTGTGTGTGTGTGTGTCCGCAAAACCTGTTCAGGTTCGGATCGTTATTAATCCGCTCCATCAGTCGAATTGAGGAGTAAATCCCAATGTGTCCGTTACTATAGTAACCCACACAGCTGGACTGAGGGATTACACTGCCGTGGCCATATGTCCAGCGTAATCTCTCTTTATTACACTCACAGGAACAACAAACACCATGACCACGCAGGAACATCTGTCCAGGCCAGGACCTACAGGGCTAATCCTGCATGCTAACACCACTCCGTACGTGTGTGTGTGTGTGTGTGTGTGTGTGTGTGTGTGTGTGTGTGGTAAGGTCTGATTGGGTCTAATATCTGGTTCTGGTAAAGTGACAGTGAGGTAAGCTGTGAGTTCTAGATATGGATGATGGACTGCTGTGTTCTGGAACTGTGACCAGGGACCCGGGGGTTTAGTTATCTGGTACACTGGGAACAGTAATCATGTTTGTGGGTCAATCAGACAATTAGGATACATACACACACACACACACACACACACACACACACACACACAATGACCTTCATACAGTCATACTTCACAAGAGTTACACTCTTATAGACTGAGACCCTGGGAGTTACACACACACAGCTGCAATGTGTGGTGTGTGTGTGTGTGTGTGTGTGTGTGTGTACAGTGGTTATGGCAGCAAGAAAGCAGAAGCTTAATTGAGTTCCTGCATCGCTTTAATCAAAATTCAATTAAATTCAATTAATCAAGATGGCTTTAACTCTCCTCAAGGGGTCATTCAGACTGTAAATCACTGCAAGTGTGTGTGTGTGTGTGTGTGTGTGTGTGTGTGTGCGTGTGTGCGTGCGTGTTTCTACAGTTTCCAACCTGCCGACCTAATTAGGATCCTCCTCAAACGTCATTATTCAACTTCAGCGGCGTGAAGTGGCTTTAATACACACTACACACACTCCACCTCCTACACACACACACACACACACACACACTCCACCTCCTACACACACACACACACACACTCCACCTCCTACACACAAACACACACTCTCGTCAGACTCTCTCACACACACTTCTTTTACACAAATTCTCTCTCAAAAAGAATGCAGCACTTTTCAAAACCAGAACCAGAATCAACTGCCAGAACCCAAACCCAAAATCAGAACTCAGAACCAGAGCTCAGAACAGAGAGTCAAAACCAGAACCAGAATCAAAACCTAGAATCCGAGCCCAAAATCAGAACTCAGAACAACTCATAATTCACAGTCCAGAACATGAAAACCAGAATAAGAATCAGAACCAGAAGCCTGGACTTAAACCCAAACCCAAAGCTAGAGCTTAAAATCAGAACTGTGAACCTAAACCAACAATTAAAGACCTAGAACCGGAGCTCAGAACAGAGAGTCTAGAACAAGACACCTAAAATCAACTCAAACTCAAAACCAGAACCCAGAACCTGATCCTGAAGCCAAAACCTAAATCCAAACCCAAAACAAGGGCTCTAAACCAGAACCAAAAACCTGATACTGAAGCTAGAACCTAAATCCAAACCCAAAACAAGAGCTCTAAACCAGAACCAAAAACCTGATACTGAAGCTAGAACCTAAATCCAAACCCAAAACCAGATCTCAGAACCTGATCCTGAAGCCAGAACCTAAACCAAACCCAAAACCATAGCTCAAAACCAGAACCCAGAACCTGATCCTTAAGCCAGAACCTAATCCCAAACCCAAACCCAGATCCCAGAACCTGATACTGAAGCCAGAACCAAACCCAAACCCAAAATCAGATCTCAAAACTAGAACCCGGAACCTAAACTCAAACCCAAAACCAGAACCCAGAATTCCCCACATCTCAAACCGGAATTTAGATTCAGATTCAGAATCAGAATCAGAATCACAATCAGAATCAGAACCAGAACCCAGCAGCAGCAGTAGGTTGAATCAGAGGCATCAGAGCAAGGCTCAGTAAAGACAACACCCAGAATCACAGAGTTTAATTACCTGTTGGAGACGGAGGGAGATCAGACGAGCAGCACCGGAAACAGAAGAGAAAGAAAACACAGAGTTAGACCATTACACACACACACACACACACACACACACACACACAGTTAAGGCAGTTTAGCCCCACCCACTAAGCCTACAGCAGTTTAGCCCCACCCATTCATCCAACAGCAGTTTAGCCTCACCCATTCATCCTACAGCAGTTTAGCCCCACCCATTCATCCTACAGCAGTTTAGCCCCACCCACTAAGCCTACAGCAGTTTAGCCCCACCCACTAAGCCTACAGCAGTTTAGCCCCACCCATTCATCCAACAGCAGTTTAGCCTCACCCATTCATCCAACAGCAGTTTAGCCTCACCCATTCATCCTACAGCAGTTTAGCCCCACCCACTAAGCCTACAGCAGTTGTGGCAGTGGTGGCTCAGGTGGGTGGCTAGAGCTCCGGGCTATTGATGACAGGGTTGTGGGTTCGATGCCCGGGCTCAGCTAGCTGCCACTGTTGGGCCCTTGAGCAAGACCCTCTCTCTGCTCGCCGGGTGCTGGAGTTGGCTGCCCACCACTCTGGGAGTGTGTGTGTGTGCTCACTGCCCCTAGTTCACTAGTGTGTGTGCCCTGACGCCTTCAAAAACTGGTGGAGCAAGATGTCATCCTACAGCAGTCTAGCTCCACCCATTTAGCCTACGGCAGTTTAGCTCCACCCACTCACCCTACAGCAGTTTAGCTCCACCCATTCAGCCTACAGCAGTTTAGCCCCACCCACTCATCCTACAGCAGTCTAGCCCCACCCATTCAGCCTACAGCAGTTTAGCTCCACTCATTCATCCTACAGCAGTTTAGCCCCACCCACTCATCCTACAGCAGTCTAGCCCCACCCATTCAGCCTACAGCAGTTTAGCTCCACTCATTCATCCTACAGCAGTTTAGCCCCACCCACTCATCCAACAGCAGTTTAGCCCTCACCCACTCATCCTACAGCAGTCTAGCCCCACCCATTCAGCCTACAGCAGTTTAGCTCCACCCACTCAGAGCTAGAGCTCCGGGCTATTGATGACAGGGTTGTGGGTTCGATGCCCGGGCTCAGCAAACTGCTCCCCGGGCGCTGGAGTTGGCTGCCCACCGCTCTGGGTGTGTGTGTGTGTGTGTGCCCTGACGCCTTCAAAAACTGGTGGAGCAAGATGTCTAGGGTATGTGTGTGTGTGATGCTGCTGCGCGTTGAATTTACATCACACACTCTTACACACTCACACACACACATTCACACACACTCACACACACAGACGTCTTCTTCCTTTTGAAGATTGGAGTTATTTTCTATTATTATGCCAAACAAACCAGGTGTCTTGTGCGTAGCGCAGTGATTTAGCGGAGTGGCGGAGCGCTGAGGAGGTGTTATTCTGAGGAGATAAAGAGTGTATACTCTGCTGGAGGACGGTTAGACGGGAGTGTATTTCTCGTACAGTGCAAACAAACATCCATTACCGTTAAAAAAATACCTTATTATTCTACCGCATTATCCTCTCTTCAGCACACACACACACACTCTCTCTCTCTTTGTTTCTGCTGTGTGTGTGTGTGTGTGTGAGAGTGTGTGTGTGTGTGTGTGTGTGTGAGACAGAGAATCTGATGTGTAGCCGTGCCAGTGCAGATAGTGAAAGCTATCAGAGAGAGTTATTTGAGTGGGCTGCTGCTATCTGGAGGACATCACAGTGATCTATAAAGCAGAGGAACCAGCAGGAGAGCCAATTTCCCTCCGTTGGAACGACCGCAAGCGTACGCTTCAGTAAAGGTCACCGGAAGAGGTCAAGCAGGCCGAGCCTCAGGCCAGGAACGATGGGCCTCGTTCACAGACCGTTCTTAAAAAGTGTTTACGAGGATTTCTGACTTTCACCAAGATTTCAGTTCAAATTACAAGGACAATAGAGATCCATCATTATAAGAGCCTAGATGTGACAAAAGTATTGGGACGCCTGCTCATTCATTGTTGCTTCTTAAATCTAAGGGGATTAAAAAGAGCTTCTCTGTCTTCTGTTGGAGTAACTGCCTCTGCTGTCCAGGGAAGAAGAGCGTTAGTGAGGTCAGGATGACTCATCCCAAAAGTACTGGATGGAGCTCCACCATCATTCCAGAGAACACAGTTCTTCCACTGCTCCACAGCTCAATGCTGGGGGGCTTTATACCCTCTCGACCATGGCTTGCTTTAGGCATGGTGCCAAAAGATTCACGTTGATCTGCTCTAGTTGAACCACATACCCGTTTACTGGTTTTTACTGGTTTGGAGCTGGTGTGGTGCTGGTTGACCAGTATACCAGTGTATAAAACACAGCATATAGTGGTTTATACTGGTCTGGTGCTGGCTGACCAGCACACCAGTGTATAAAACACAACATATACTGGTTTATACTGGTCTGGTGCTGGCTGACCAGTATACCAATGTATAAAACACAGCATATAGTGGTTTATACTGGGCTGGTGCTGGCTGACCAGTATACCAGTGTATAAAACACAGCATATAGTGGTTTATACTGGGCTGGTGCTGGTGTGGTGCTGGTTGACCAGCAAACCAGTGTATAGAACACAGCATATAGTGGTTTAAACTGGTCTGGTGCTGGTGTGGTGCTGGTTGACCAGCATACCAGTGTATAAAACACAACATATACTGGTTTATACTGGTCTGATGTTAGTTACATTTTTATTTATTTATTTATTTATTTATTTATTTATTTATTTTACAGGGCACTACTGGGGGGAAAACCTCAAAGGCCTAAATTACATCACATTTAACATTCTGGACGGAGCATTTTGACATGTTTTATATTAATTAAAGCAATATTTCACCCAAAAATGACAAAACTGATAATAATAAATGAACCATAGCAACATTTTATGAGCACTATAAAACTGAGGCATGCTAAGTGCTGCTGTGATTGGTTAGCCATGTTGGATCTTATGAGGGAAAGTCAGTGTGGAAACGTCCACTGGTCAAATCCATGGAGATGCTGTTTTTGTGTGTTCATGATTTGCTGGAATTAAAGCAATACTTCCCCCCAAAATGATGATTCTGCTAATAATGAATGACCGCTAGTAGCCCTCAGTTAGCTTCAGGAAAATGAATCATCATTAAAAAATTAAATAAATAAAGAAAGAAAGAAAACAGCAGACCAGCAGGAACTCCATGCTTATGAAATCCATGCCTGCATGATGGTCTGAGCTGCTTTATGCTGGTTTAGGGTCAACTGGTGTTGGTGTTGGTACAGCTGGTGACCCAGCATGGTGAAATTCATGACCTTCATAACAGAGCATATGCTGGTTTGTTCAGCCGGATTATAATCTCAACACAGATCAGCCATAACATTAGTACCACCTGCCTAATATTGCCTAGGTCCAAGCATTTGAGGCATGGACTCCACAAGACCTCTGAAGGTGACCTGTGGTATCTGGTTGCAAGATCAGCCAATCAGTGAGCCTTAGGTGCACTCGGCCCTGACCCCGCTCTGTACCTTTACGTGGTCGGACACTTGGTGGCTCACTGAGCTGCTTTCCTGAACGCTTCCACTGTTCAATAATAATAATAATAATAATAATAATAATAATATCACACACAGCTGATGGAGGAAGATATAAGAGGTCTAAATTTCACCAGCTGACTTGTTGTAGTTGGTGGTGCAGCGGTGTCTCCTATTACATACAGAACCACGCTGGAGTTCAGTGAGCTCTTTAGAACCTCCCGTTCTTTCACTAATGTGTGGACGAAAGACAGACTGCAGGACTAGGCGGCTTGATTTTATACACCTGTGGAAATTGGACTGAATGAAATACCTGAATTCAGTGATTAGAGGTGTGTCCCAATACTTTTGTCCACATAGTGTATCTAGTGGTTGTGGTAAAATGAACTCCACAGACTGGGAAACGGCATTTTAAAGGAAGATTCCAATCAAATATGACAAACATTTTTAGTCATTAGGGCCCTCCCCCTCCCCCTCCCCCCCTCCTTCATTTCTCAACGTGAGCTATGCTAGCCAGCGTGGACTTCTGTTGTTAGCATCACATGATAGGGCTTAGTTAGTCTAGTGA
The DNA here is from genome assembly GCF_030463535.1 of Salminus brasiliensis. Lineage (NCBI taxonomy): Eukaryota > Metazoa > Chordata > Actinopteri > Characiformes > Bryconidae > Salminus > Salminus brasiliensis. Next base: position 3,646,149 of record NC_132899.1, on the reverse strand, counting down.
TAGGCCTAGAGACCTAGTTAGTGGTGGGACTGGAAATGAAAAAGTGATCTATGCAGGCCTCCTAGTGGCAGTGGACTGGAACTGTACTGTTTAGACTGGGGGGGGGGGCATGTTTACACCGTACACAGAAAACTATAGCAGTCTGTAGAATCCATCAGCAGAGCTTTCTGTAAGCTACCATGTTTTCACTGCTGTATAAAAGATGGAGGAGGCTTTGGTTCTTGTTGGATGCGCTGTGTTTTTTCCTGTGTTTACTGATGGTCCTGTTCAACGTATTTGGTTGAATACTATGCTATGCAAGTAAGAAAGGTACTGACTTCCTACTGAACCTCAATTTTGAACAGCCAGAGAGGCAGAAAACCAAGTTTGGTCCGTGTGAGGTCCTGACCATCTCCAGCTGACCCGCAGTCCAGAGCTGTAATGCTAAAAGTAGGCTAGGAAGGTCAAACTACAGCAGTTGCATCTACTTTGTAGGGGTTAATTAAGGCAGGCCTCTCCTCTGGGGCGCTGGTTAGCTTTAATTAAAGTCAAATGATGGAGCAGCCCGCACACAGAGACCGCGGGACGTCTGTTCGTTATAGAATTAGGTCCAGCGCAGTGGTACAGCGGTGAGGAACGACCTCAGGAACTCAGGGCAAAGAACTTCTCACATTATTTTCACCTTTCTGTACAGTCAACACAGCGTTCCACACCTCCAAATCCTACAGTCCTGAAATCTGTCTGCTGGCAGTTTGACTGAAACTAGTGGAGAAACTGTGGAACGTGCAGATTGGAGACTTTCAGTCCAGCACATATTTTACTATGATCGGAATTTGACGTGGCAGTACACGCTAGGCCTGTCCAGACAGTTACGCTACCAACTTATCGTACAGTACATGGATAAGACCTCGATCTTTTTTGCTGACCATGATATTGCCCACCGTGTTTACTTGTGTGTAAATCAAATTAAATCAAATCACATTTACAGATTTAGAGCTTTATAGAATCATTATTTTTACTGTTATAGATTAATCTGCTATAGGCTGAAAGGGTGGGGCTAAATTGCTGTATGTTCAATGAGCTGGGCTAAACTGCTGTAGGTTGAATGGGTGGGGCTAAACTGCTGTAGGCTAAATAGGTAGACCATAGCTGATGTAGGCTGAAAGGGTGGGGCTAAACTGCTGTAGGCTAAATAGGTGGACCATAGCTGCTATAGGCTGAATGGTCGGGGCTAGACTGCTATAGGCTGAATAGTTGTGGCTAAACTGCTAAAGGCCAAATAGGTGGGCCTTAGCTGCTATAGGCTGAAGGGATAGAGACTAAACCACTATAGGCTGAAAGGGTGGGGCTAAACTGCTGTAGGCTGAACAGGTGGAGCGTAGCTACTATAAGCTGAATGCATGGGGACTAAACTGCTGTGGGTTGAACTGTTGAGGCTAAACGGATGTAGGCTAAAAAGGCGGGGCCAAACTACTGCCAGCTGAATGGCTTGGACTAGACTGCTGTAAGTTGAATAGGTGGAGCTTAGCTGCTACAGGGGGAAGGGCTACAACACTGTTGGCTAATGTAGGTTGAACTGTTGGGGCTAAACTGTTGTAGGCTGAATGGGTGGGGCTAAACTGTTGTAGGTGATACTTTGTTCGTGTAGATGTCTTTCTATACTTTAATAATGCTTAGCTTCTTACAATAAAGTAGCCTTTAAAAATATCGGCCCTTTAATGACGACTACAAATCTGGGCTGAGACGAAGAGGGACCTAGAGGGCAGACTAAGTCTTTATCTGCATATAAATGGTGACTTAATGGATTTTCTTCTCTTTTTAGAACCACAGCAAACAGAAATTAAGTTGAGGTTTATGCAGCATGCCTGCAGTAATTGCACCGGGAGGAGCTAAATGAATAGGCTAATTGACACTGTGCAATGTAAATCAATGGGTGCATATCTCCAGGGGGGGTTTAGGGGGCTATTAATTCATTGCACTGGTACAGCGAGTGGACAGACGCTCCATAGCCACATTTATTCACCTATTAATCTGCCCGCAACTTTCAGAGGTTATGCATGGGGCCCTGCACCTCTATTGGCTTTTAATTACCTGTTCGAGAAAGTCCATTTGTATCGTCATTGATTCCACATTAAACTGTCTTTCAACAAAACCACAAGCAGCCCAAGGGTTTCACGCCCCACACAGGGGTATAGAGAACAGACTGTCCAGTTACTTTAATATGCATGAGTTTAGTAAAAAGTTCACTTTAGTGGAATAATCATGACACACAAACATAATTTATATAGTAAGTAAATCAACTAGTTGTTCTAATTCTTCCCTTAATTCACCTCAACAATAAAAGATGATGTGGCAAAATGGCTCTCAATATTTTTGCAATAATTAGAAACCTTATATATGTGTAATATTTGTGCATTTATTAATCAAAACAGCCATTCTTTTCACAAAACCTTTTACCATTTTATATTAAAAAAATAATAATAATACATGGAAATAGGCTCTATTCTAATTGGCTGCCCTGCATTGATATGCTCCTTATGACTTCAGTGAGAATGGGTGGGCTTAAACTGCAGTAGGCAGAATAGGTGGGGCTAAACTGCTGTAGGTTGAATGGGTGGGGCTACATTGCTATATGCAGAATGGGTGGGGTTAAACTGCTGTAGGCTGAATGGGAGACTCTAAACTGCAGTAGGCAGAATAGGTGGGGCTAAACTGCTGTAGGTTGAATGGGTGGGGCTACATTGCTATATGCAGAATGGGTGGGGCTAAACTGCTGTAGGTTGAATGGGTGGGGCTACATTGCTGTAGGTTGAATGGGTGAGGCTAAACCACTGTAAGATGAATAGGTGGGGCTAAATTGCTTTAGGGTGAATGGGTGGGGTTAAACTGCTGTAGGTTGAGAGGGTGGGGCTACATTGCTATATGCAGAATGGGTGGGGCTACATTGCTGTAGGTTGAATGGGTGGGGCTACATTGCTGTAGGTTGAATGGGTGAGGCTAAACCACTGTAAGATGAATAGGTGGGGCTAAATTGCTTTAGGGTGAATGGGTGGGGTTAAACTGCTGTAGGTTGAGAGGGTGGGGCTACATTGCTATATGCAGAATGGGTGGGGCTACATTGCTGTAGGTTGAATGGGTGAGGCTAAACCACTGTTAGATGAATAGGTGGGGCTAAACTGCTGTAGGCTGAATGGATGGGGCTAAACTGCTGTAGGCTGAATGGATGGGGCTAAACTGCTGTAGGCTGAATGGATGGGGTTAAACTGCTGTAGGCTGAATGGGAGGGGCTAAACAAATAAATGACTCTTTAGCTTTGTAGCTCCAGTATTAAACTAAAAAAGCAAACTTCAAATACTGTATTGACTAATCGCCTGCATTCGGGGGTGGAGGAACTATTTCTTTAAGCCTCTGCTGAGACGCATCGAGCCGGAGGTGCTTCAGATGAGCAGCACTGACGGAAAGATGTGGATGTGCTCCCAGGTGTGGAGAGCAGGCTGTAATTTCGTTAATAGCGACTGTGGGAAATTTCGAGAGTTCGCTTTTCTTTGATGTGCTTTGAAAGAACGGACGGATCAATGGACAAAAAAACTCTCAGACAGAAAACGAGGGCCACGCAAACAAGCGGCCCTGAGAGACAGAGAGGGATAAACACTTAAAATCTGCAGAATCCCCGATCACCCTGGGCCGGGAGCTCCTGAGAACATGCTCACTGGAGCTTCATGCCGCTCTTTATGGAGATGAAATAGCATCTCAGCAGCATCAGCAGCTTCGAACACTTACTGGAGGCCCGTTTAATAGTACAGACATTCATTTAAACCTCTAAACCTGGAGCTTTCACCATGCTGTTATCGACCAGATGGAATGATCAGCGTGAAGGCTAATGCGCTGAAGACTTTCTAAACCCTGAAACCAGCAGTGAGGAAACCTCAGGTTCTTCCACGGATAGGGATTTCTGAGAGCTGAACACACATGTCTGTAATTTTTAATGGATTTGTATTTAATCGACTTATCGTACATGTGTTGCTGGCAGAGAACCAACGATTGGAAACCCCTTAGTCCAGAATTAGGCTTAATCTGGGTCTGGAAACTGGAGAACTGCAGGTTGTAACTTAGGAAAGAAGTGTCTAGGCAGATCAAGTCAAGCGAGCCTTTCCATTGGTCAGTCTGTCAGTCCAGAAGTGTTGTAAATAGCCAGTAGTGGTGCAGGGCTGCAGGACTGCTGTAGGATGAATAGGCGGGGCTAGAGTGATGTAGGCTGAATAGGCAGGGCTAGACTGCTGTAAGCTGAATAGGCGGGGCTAGAGTGATGTAGGCTGAATAGGCAGGGCTAGACTTCTGTAAGCTGAATAGGCGGGGCTAGAGTGATGTAGGCTGAATAGGCAGGGCTAGACTGCTGTGGGATAAATAGGCGGGGCTAGAGTTATGTAGGCTGAATAGGCAGAGCTAGACTGCTGTAGGCTGAATAGGCGGGGCTAGAGTGATGTAGATTGAATAGGCGGGGCTAGACTGCTGTGGGATGAATAGGCAGGCTAGACTACACTGCTGTAGGCTGAATGGGCAGGGCTAGACTGCTGTAGACTGAATAGGCAGGGCTAGAGTGATGTAGGCTGAATAGGCAGGGTTAGGCTGCTGTAGACAATAGGCGGGGCTAGACTGCTGTAGACTGAATAGGCAGGGTTAGGCTGATGTAGACTGAATGGGCAGGGCTAGACTAGACTGTTGTAGATTAAATAGGCAGGGCTAGACTAGATTGCTGTAGACTGAATAGGCAGGGTTAGGCTGATGTAGACTGAATGGGCAGGGCTAGACTAGACTGTTGTAGATTAAATAGTCAGGGCTAGACTAGATTGCTGTACATTGAATCGGCGGGGAAAGAGTGCTGTAGCTGAATGGGCGGGGCAAGACTAGACTGCTATAGGCTGAACATGCGGGGCTAGACTGCTGTAGACTGAATAGGCAGGGCTAGACTGCTGTAAACTGAATAGGCGGGGCTAGACTAGACTGCTGAAGACTGAATAGGTGGGGCTAGACTGCTGTAGGCTGAATAGACAGGGTTAGGCTGCTGTAGGATGAATGGGCGGGGCTAGACTGCTGTAGGATGAATGGGCGGGGTTAGACTGCTATAGGCTGAATAGGCGGGGCTAGACTGCTGTAGACTGAATGGGCGGGGTTAGACTGCTGTAGGCTGAATAGGCGGGGCTATAAATAAAAAAAATATAGAAAACTACGTAACTCTGCCGAAGTGTCTCTTTTAAGGTCACTTTGCCGGTCCCAGGCCTGGATAAAGGAGGAGGGATGAGCGTAGAGTCGCAGTTCCACCCCACATAACAGTCCTTAGATTAAATTTGATATGCTAATATTTAACAACACAGGACAAAGTTGATTGATGCAATTTACGTAAAATTTAGTTATGTAGGTCTAGACAAAGTCATGAAGTCATTTTGAGAAGTGACGGCCTATTTCAAAGGCAAAAAGAATCAACAGAAGAAGTTAATTAATTAATTTATTCAGAGTTCATTTGTAATTTGAATATATTTAGGATATTTTACTAACTTTTTTTTTTATCTCCCACAAAGTTATCCCTTTATTCCACAGCTTCAAATACAAGCAAATGAACAATTATGCAAATTAGGCGATGGCGTCATTTAGCGACTTCTAGGACAGCCAATAGCTACTCTCCTTACTGAGGAGTTGGCAACACTGCTATAGAACAGCTAAGTGCTAACTGTAGCAGTGCTCCCAGCGGAGGTGCCTCCCTAGACGCCTCAGCACATGCCCAGACATTCTCGTGATGGCGTGATGTTCTGGGCAGGACCGGTGATATCTTTTCCCAGGAGGCTAATTTCTGCAGTTGAGCTATTGTTAGCGCCATGCTGGTTAGCTGCAGGTGGGCACTCGGCAGGGGTCCGAGGAAGAGCCTTGAGGTTTAGTGTAGTTCTGTTTCTGGTGGGAACGAGTCTGCTCAAGAGGAGGGCTCTGAATGAAACAGCGCAGCTACGTTCTAGACAAAAAGGGTTTCTTATAGTGCTGGGAAAGTGTTCTCTGACATGTAGCGAGGGTGGAATCGTTTTTGGTTCTCTACCAATTTGAATAACTCAAGACAAGGAGCCATGCCTGTTTGAGGCCTGGACCACAGACTGTATACAAGTCTAGTCTACTGGACGTCAGAAGTCTCTTACGCCCTCTGGTGGCGGACTGCAATGCAACTTTTAGCCCTGCCAATGTGAGTAAACTTTCATTTAAAATTGCATCCAGGGGGGCCCTGGGTGGTCCAGCAGACTAAGGCGCTGTCACTGTGATCAGAGGATCGCTGGTTCGAATCCCAATCGCACTGCTAGTCATCTACAGCCGGGGCCCCGAAAGAGCACAAGTGGTCTTGCTCACTCTAGGGTGGGTAGATGGCACTCTCCCCCACATCACACTAGCATGGTCACTGGCGTCTGCTAGCCGGTGCCAGAAAAAAGCATACATAATCATTGAAATTTTTTTTTAAATTTTAAATATATGTACATTTATTAAATACATTAAATAATAAAAAGTAATATAATAATTTATTAATATGAAAATAAAAAATAAAAAACTATAATAAAATATAATAAAAAATTATATATATAAAATAAAATTATAAAATAATATTTTAAAAATAAAATGTATATGTAAAAAATGTATTTAACAAATTAAAAAATAAAAAATCTAATAAAATACTGAAATTGTACTAACAGTATATACAACATTCCAAAACTGGATAAAATCTAAAGCAAGCTGATAGAAGGTCAGAAGACCTGAAAAGATCAGATCAGATTTTCAGGGGCCAATTAAATTGGCCCCTGAAAAGCAGTTAGCATGCTCCTCTGGATATTTCATGAGCTGTAGCCGGACTACGGTTTAAAATGTAATTTTAATCAAGGTTAGCGGATTCCCTTCAGTCCGGCCTTGACTCTAAGCCGAGTTCTGTCCGTCCGGCTTCACGCTCTCTCTCTTGCCGAAGATCAGATGCAGAAGTCTGATCAGAGTCTGAGATCTGCGTCTCCTCGCCCAGCACAGCTCCAGCGCCCGCTGGACCGACGCATGGACGCCCCAAATCAACGCCAGGCCAATTTTTTTTAGCATCCGTTCCAAGACGAACAGGAAATAAATAACGAAATAATACCGAAACTCTGCCGAAAACACGCCAGTCTGCCAAGGATGAGGTCTGAGAATGAAAGACAAAGTGACAGAAGAGAGAGTGAGAACACACCTCCACTAATGTGACGAGATCTTTCGAGGCCTTGAGCTGAGACGAGCGTCTCGGAAAGATGACAGCATGCATCTGAACACTTCCGATCCCTGACATTTAGAGAACAGAGGGAGCGCTACTTTTTTTTTTGTTCCCTATGGCAACTGCTGCCATTGGAATGCGTCCCTGACAGCGCTAATCAAAAAAAAAAAAGGAAAAACGGAAAAACAGAAAATCGTAAAGTGAAAAAAAAAAAAATGTCAGGAGCTGGCAGTGCTGTAAACTTGTGACTGACAGATACTGTTCATTTTGTATTCCAAAAAAAAGAATACAAATAATTATAAAAAAAATAAAACACAAGTGATCTGGCAGGGAAAAATAACAGGAATGCAATTTAGAGTTAAAAAAGAGGCCGGAATACAATCAAACGCCCTTCAGTCTTTTCACAGACAATCATTTTTGAACTGGTTTTAATCTGAATTGCTTTTAAAAGACATACCTGTGCACACAAACACACACACACACACATATACACACACACACACTTCTCCATGTCTCAGCACATGAGCTGCTGAAGGATAGCTGAAGTGATTGGAGGATTATGCACATTACACGCCTGCCTTCAAACACTCGTCGTCGTAATTCAAGTCAGAACACAATGCCTCCTTCCATTTACCGGAACATTCGGACCCCTTCATTCACTCTCAAACAGAACCGCTGGAGCACAGCCTGTTCCTGCTGCTACTGAAGACCTGCTCCGTGCTGAAGACGTGGCAGGTGTGGACTGCAGAGGCCTGGTCTGTGTGGAGCCATGATGATAACGTGAAGTTAGTGAACTACCATCACATGCATTCCCCGCCAACTCAAGTCATAAACAGGGCCGGAAAATGCTGGAAAAGGTTTGGTCCTCAGTGCTGCGCTTAGGGGAAGAGTTCAGCGAAAGATTGGACAGCTGGTTGACCAGCATGGCCAAGCTGGTTGACCACTGGGACCAAAATGACCAAGCTGGAAAATGGGCTGAAAATTCTCAAGAGTTTGGTCCTTGATGCTGTACTCAGGGAACAGCTCAGTGAAAGACTGGATAGCTGGATTACCAACATGGCCAAGCTTGCTGACCACCAAAATGACCAGGCTGGAAAATTCTCAGTAGTTTGGTCTTTAGAGCTTAGGGGAACAGTTCAGCAAAAGATCAGATAGACATGGGCAAGCTGGTTGACCACCATGAACAACCTGTCCAAGATGGATTACCAGCATGGCCAAGCTTGTTGACCACTGGGACCAAAATGACCAAGCTGGGAAATACTCAATAGTTTGGTCCTTGATGCTGTACCCAGGTGAACAGTTCAGCAAACGATCAGATAGCTGGATTACCAGCATGGCCAATATTGTTGACCAGCATGGCCAAGCTGGTTGACCACTATAAACAACCTGTCCCAGATGGATTACCAGCATGGCCAATATTGTTGACCACTGGGACCAAAATGACCAGGCTGGGAAATACTCAATAGTTTGGTCCTTGATGCTGTACCCAGGTGAACAGTTCAGCAAACGATCAGATAGCTGGATTACCAGCATGGCCAATATTGTTGACCAGCATGGCCAATATTGTTGACCACTATAAACAACCTGTCCCAGATGGATTACCAGCATGGCCAATACTGTTGACCACTGGGACCAAAATGACCAGGCTGGGAAATACTCAATAGTTTGGACCTCAGTGCTGTACTCTGGGGAATAGTTCAGCAGAAGATCAGATAGCTGGATTACCAGCATGGCCAATATTGTTGACCAGCATGGCCAAGCTGGTTGACCACCATGAACAAACTGTCCAAGATGAATTACCAGCATGACCAAGCTTGTTGACCACTGGGACCAAAATGACCAGGCTGGAAAATGCTCAAGAGCTTGGTCCTCAGAGCTTAGGGGAACAGTTCAGCGAAAGATCAGATAGACATGGGCAAGCTGGTTGACCACCATGATCAAAACTCCTTGACCAGCATGGCCAAGCTCGTTGACCACTCTGATCAACCTGTCCAAGCATGTTTTACATCATGGCCAAAACTGTTGACCATGGTCCATTTGTCAAAGCAGGTTACCCAACATGACCAGGCTGGCTGATTACCACGAACAACCTAAGCGTTACCATTGACCACATTGACCAAGCTAGTTGACCACCACGACCAGTTCTAAGCAAGGTGGTAAACCATTGCAATCAACTTGAGCAATCTGGTTTACCACTATCACCAAGCTGGTTGACCACTAGGAACAATTTGACCAAGCTGGTTGCCCAGCATGTCCAAGTGTCTTGACCACTGGGACCAAAATGACCAAGCTGGTTGATCATTGTGATCAACTTGACCAAGCTGTTTAAACCACCATGGTCAAGTTGTCCAAGCAAGTTGCCCAACACATCATGACCAGGCTGGTCAACCATTATACCCAGTTGCCTAGTCCAGCTGGACGTCCAGTTTGGGAAGCACCTTCACCACCTCGGACCAGCTTAGACCCTCTGAAACCATCCACCTGTTAGCATTAAGCTCCTAGCTCTGTTAGCTCGCTTTTGGGCTGACGGTGCGAGAGCTTGTTGAGCTGTTTGTAGGGTTTCTGCTTTAGCGATTGACTGATGGGCGGAGTGCGGTATCTGTCATGTTCGCTGAGAGTGTGTTAGTGAAATCGCACGGATGGAAACGCGAGAGCGATGAGGAAGAGCGCATCATGGCTCGTCGAGCAGAGGAGCACTGCAATTAATATGGCTGGCTAACGTTATTTGCTATCGTCGATGTTCTCTGTCATTAATCTGTCAGAGCCGAGCGTAAACATTAAATCACAGGCCGCTCCGTCAGCGCCGCTACGCTGCCTGTCTGAGGGACGCGCTAGTTGTCAAAAACCTTCAACTCGTTTTCCAACAGAGCAACACGGAAATGACTAGCAAATAAAAATAAATAAATAAATAAATAAATAAATGGATGCCTCCCGTGGGAACTGCTGTCTCTAGATGCTTACTTTTCCACACACACACACTATTATACACCCACACAGCTGGAAAACCGCTGCGTTTTGTCGAGGTGGGTTCAGGACGTCTCTGGCATCTCCCGTCCTGAACTCAATTACGGTTTACAGGGGATGAGATCTTGCATTAATTGCGCATTTTTCCACACCGGGGGAAACACTGACGGCGCTGAATTCCCCGGCTGTGTGTACGCCGTTCCGCCTGGCGCGCCTCATCAAATATTTGAAGTTATTACAAATTAATTTCACGAACTTTGGAGCTTTGAAATACGGCACATTCAAAACTCATCCGGAACTGATTGGAAATTTCGCATTCATTCTCTCTCGGTCTCGTTCGCCTGCTCTCGCGCTCTCTCTCTCTCGCGCCATCTCTCTCTGCCTCACTTTCTATCTATTTATCTCTCTCTCTCTCTCTTTCTCTCTCTCTCTCTCTCTGTCTCTGTTGTTTTGCTCCCTGTCTCAGGAGAGGGTGTAGCTCTGTGGATGTTCAGAGAGTCAGTGGGCGTAGGAAAGTAGAAAGGGGAGATGTTGCTCTGTTGTGTTTTAAGGTGAACAGTGCGAGCGGATTTGGGAAACTTCCAGTCGTGTCATTTCCCGTCTTAATCGCTCAACAGTTCTGATAAAGGTATGGGTATATTCCTCTGAACCTCGGAACACCGCTCCCACCGAAATACAGGGAGAATCGGAGAAATCAGAGGAGAACAAACTGAAAGAGTGTGGTGTAACAGTGTGGAGTGTGTTAGGGGTCAGTGGTGTAACAGTGTGGAGTGTGTTAGGGGTCAGTGGTGTAACAGTGTGTGGAGTGTGTTAGGGGTCAGTGGTGTAACAGTGTGGAGTGTGTTAGGGGTCAGTGGTGTAACAGTGTGTGGAGTGTGTTAGGGGTCAGTGGTGTAACAGTGTGGAGTGTGTTAGGGGTCAGTGGTGTAACAGTGTGGAGTGTGTTAGGGTCAGTGGTGTAACAGTGTGGAGTGTGTTAGGGGTCAGTGGTGTAACAGTGTGGAGTGTGTTAGGCGTCAGTGGTGTAACAGTGTGTGGAGTGTGTTAGGGGTCAGTGGTGTAACAGTGTGTGGAGTGTGTTAGAGGTCAGTGGTGTAACAGTGTGGAGTGTGTTAGGGGTCAGTGGTGTAACAGTGTGTGGAGTGTGTTAGGGGTCAGTGGTGTAACAGTGTGGAGTGTGTGAGGGGTCAGTGGTGTAACAGTGTGGAGTTTGTTGGGGGTCAGTGGTGTAACAGTGTGTGGAGTGTGTTAGGGGTCAGTGGTGTAACAGTGTGTGGAGTGTGTTAGGGGTCAGTGGTGTAACAGTGTGGAGTGTGTTAGGGGTCAGTGGTGTAACAGTGTGGAGTGTGTTAGGGGTCAGTGGTGTAACAGTGTGGAGTTTGTTGGGGGTCAGTGATGTAACAGTGTGGAGTGTGTTAGGGGTCAGTGGTGTAACTGTGTGGAGTGTATAATGGGTCAATGGTGTAACAGTGTGTGCAGTGTGTTAGGGGTCAGTGGTGTAACAGTGTGGAGTGTGTTAGTGGTCAGTGGTGTAACAGTGTGGAGTGTGTTGGGGTCAGTGGTGTAACAGTGTGGAGTGTGTTAGGGATCAGTGGTGTAACCGTGTGTGGAGTGTGTTAGGGGTCAGTGGTGTAACCATGTGTGGAGTGTGTTAGGGGTCAGTGGTGTAACAGTGTGTGGAATGTGTTTCAGGTCAGTGGTGTAACAGTGTGGAGTGTGTTAGGGGTCAGTGGTGTAACAGTGTGTGGAGTGTGTTAGGGGTCAGTGGTGTAACCATGTGTGGAGTGTGTTAGGGGTCAGTGGTGTAACCGTGTGTGGAATGTGTTAGGGGTCAGTGGTGTAACCGTGTGTGGAATGTGTTAGGGGTCAGTGGTGTAACCGTGTGTGGAGTGTGTTAGGGGTCAGTGGTGTAACCGTGTGTGGAGTGTGTTAGGGGTCAGTGGTGTAACCATGTGTGGAATGTGTTTCAGGTCAGTGGTGTAACAGTGTGGAGTGTGTTAGGGGTCAGTGGTGTAACAGTGTGGAGTGTGTTAGGGGTCAGTGGTGTAACAGTGTGGAGTGTGTTAGGGGTCAGTGATGTAACAGTGTTAGGGGACTGTGAATGGATGGAATAGTGCATGCTGTGGTGGGAGAGAATGGATTACTGATGTAAAGCAGGGGTCTGAAGTAGGTCACCTGTTACGATTTGATTTGCTAATCCTCTCTCTCTCTCTCTCTCTCTCTCTCTCTCTCTCTGTCTCTCTCTCTCTCTCTCTCTCTCTGTCTCTCTCTCTCTCTCTGTCTCTCTCTCTCTCTCTCTCTCTCTCTCTCTCTCTCTCTCTCTCTGTCTCTCTGTCTCTCTCTCTCTCTGTGTCTCTCTCTCTAATTTTCCTGTTGGCTTTTTCACACTTAAGTGGAGTGTAATGATTCGGAGAGTCTTTTAAGCCTCCAGGTACTGGAGATAGAGTAGAATATTACTATTATGAATAACAAGCACACACACACACACACACACACACACACACACACACGCAAACACAGCTATGTACACAGCTTTCCTCTCCCAGTGGGTTTGTGTGGATTGACGGCAGATGGGGGGATTAGGGTGAAATTGACAGTCTCTAAAGAGGCTGATTCCGACCAAAAAAAATGAACTCTCTCTCTCTCTCTGTCACACACACACACACACACACACACACACACACACACACACACACACACACACACACACAAATAAACAAACACAGAGACTCCCCTGCAGTGGAGCAAACAGCAGAACCACTCAGAACAGAACACTTCAGCTTCTATCAGTGTTTTCTCCACATTATTTGTTTGTTTATTGAGATTTTTATCAGCGTTTTTATATTTATTTCACAACGTGATGATCACATAAATAACACCATCAAGAGATCAGGAAAATATTTGGCTTTCAAATGTCAAATGAAAAGTAACCCAGATATTTATTTTTTTAGTTTTAATCATTAATTTAATTCCATTAAAAAGTTTTTTTTTAGAAATCTCACTTTCTCACTTTATTCTGAGTTTAAATGTTCAGTTATCCACCCTCAAGCATGAAGTTCAGTCCCAGTGTTTAGATTTCTCCTCTACAAGCAAACACATTCAACTTCAGTTCAGAATTAAAGCACCATTAGCAGCAAATGGTGCCTTAAAACAGCAGCTTCCTCCTCCACTGACTCTCTAACAGGGGGAGAACGGCCTCTCCGTCATTCCCACTCCGGGCCGGAGCGCTGCTGCTGCTACTGCACTATGGAGCTTGGGTGGTGGAGCTGCAGGAGGAGAACCTCTCTCCAGAACTGCTGCTGTGTAACGCTGCAGAACCCATAGAGTCATATTAGTGTAAAATCCTGTAGTGTTACTCTACCACCTCAGCCCACATGCTGCTCTACCTTCAGATCAAGCTTCTGGAGCTCTCAGACTGTCCAGAAATGCATGTGTACATCCGTCCCCAAGAAGTGCTCAAAGCACGATTTGTATTTACTGCAGTGGAGTAATGGAGTGATTTTAAATGGATATATCTGATGAATGTAATTATTGTAGTTATGCTCCGCAACATGCAAATCATATGCATATCAACTCCAGACTCTTGGGACTGATTGAGTGATCTAAGCCTGTATTTTGCATTTTGATTGGACGTACAATTTCTTAGGCTTATTGTTGTTGGTTTTTTGGGGGGGTTTCCCCATATGAATGTGGCATAATTACACCAATACATTAGTAACATCCAACCAGCCACATGTAGCACCACAGCAACCACCTGCCAACATTCCAGCAACCATCCAGCATACCATAGCAACCCCTTGGCATTATTCTAGCAACCACCTAGAATGATATACAGCTCAGTGGTTTGAGCACCGAGCTATTAATGACAGGGTTGTGGGTTTGATACCCGGGCTCGTAAAGTTACCACTGTTGGGCCCTTGAGCAAGACCCTTCACCCTCTCTCTGCTCCTCAGTGCCACAGCAATAGCTGCCCCCCACTCCGTCACTGTGGTGTTGGTGAATATGGTTGTCTTTTACCATTCTTTTTTACCATAGCAACCACGTGGCATACCATAGCATCCACCAAGCAATACTGCAATACTTGAAAACACTCTAGCAAAAACTGAGCAACCACTTGGCAACAACATAGCACTCACCTGGGACACCATAGCAACAACCTGGGATAACATTGCAACCCACTAGCAATACTAAGCAGCACATTAGCAACCATTTAGCAATACCATAGCAACCAATAAGCAACCTCGTATCAGCTAAGGAAAAAATATCAAAGTAAACGTCTAACAATGTCATAGCAACCAATTAAGATACGACCTAGCAACTTCATAGCAACCACGTGGGATACCATAGCATCCACCAAGCAATACTGCAATACTTAAAAACACTCTGGCAACCACTGAGCAACCACTTGGCAACAACATAGCACTCACCTGGGACACCATAGCAACAACCTGGGATAACATTGCAACCCACTAGCAATACTAAGCAGCACACTAGCAACCATTTAGCAATACCACCTAGCAATACCATAGCAACCAATAAGCAACATCGTATCAGCTGAGGAAAAAATATCAAAGTAAAGATCTAACAATGTCATAGCAACCAATTAAGATACTACCTAGAAGTGGCCACATAGCAACAGCCTGGAAACTTAACTTGCCTTAAGCTGCACAACATTCTCAACCGTTTCCTTCAGGAAATGAACTTTTCCATCAAATAATCTAAGCCCCGCCCCCGGCCCCGCCCTAGAAATCATGGGTACTCTTTCTAAAACAAACAGAATCAACCAGACACATCAATCCGAGACGACCGGCCCTGGACCCCTCACTCCACACGAGCCTGGTAAACATCTGACCTGCAGTAAGCCTGGTAGCATGACGGTGGGAAAGGCACGAGGCGAACGCCCTTCCTTCTGATCATCCCGCTCTCCTGATGTTCAGCAGGGAGTTGGGCCAGCTCGCCTTATGTGTGGGTTATTAGTCAGCTCTGAAAGCTTTGGGGGGGTTGGCTGGTTTATTATTTTCAGTACCGGCTCGTCTCTGAAGTCCTCACAGCAAAGCTCCATCTTCAGCTGAGCCGCAGAAGCAGAAAAATAATAGAGCTGCTCTGCTCTGAATCTGTGAAGGTGTACGGCTGGGCTGGACTGGCAGCAGGTTGGGGGAGAGGGGGTCTGCTCTCCCTAGACGAGTGTGATGATATGTGTGCACTTGAATGCTGGATTTCCATCCCCTGAAGACCTGCTGCCTGGAGCTTTCTTTACTTTAGAGAGGGAGAGAGACAGAGAGAGAGAGAGAGAGAGAGGGAGAGAGAGAGGGAGAGAGAGAGAGAGTGCACTCTATTCACACTTTTCATTTTTCATGTCATTCCTTTTCAGTGTCTGCCGTCTGATTTCAGACATTTGTATCAGCGGGAGGCCGGTTTCTGTTTGTGAGGTGATTCTTTGTGTCGTGTTCTGTGATTCAGTCTGACTGCTTACATTTAATTCTCTACATCTAACATCATAAATCTGATTCTCTACAACTGCGTCTGTACCAAACAACAACAATCCCTATTTTTCCAGCATTTTTTGAAAAAGTTTCAAAGCATTTTACAGAAAGAATAGTGTATCTATTTACATCTGATGATTTATATCTGAGTCTGTATATATAACTCTTAATATCTGATATTACATATATCTGATTATGTATATCTAAGTCTGTATATATCAATCTTTATATCTGAGATGATGATGATGATGATGATGATTTATATCTGAGTCTGTATATATCAATCTTTACATCTGAGATAATGTATTTCTGATTATGTATATTTAACTCTTTATATCTGAGATTACATATATCTGATTATGTATTTCTGGTGATGTATATATGACACTTTATGTATCAGATTATGTATGTCTGAGTCTGTATATATATACCTCTTTATATCTGAGATTATGTATTTCTGATTATGTATATCTGAGTCTGTATATATACCTCTTTATATCTGAGATGTATATCTGATTATGTATAAATAACTTTGTAGCTTAGGTTGTATATATCTGATTATGTATATCTAAATCTATATATGACACTTTATATCTGAGATTACGTATATCTAATTATGTATATCTAAGATGATGTATATCTGATTATGTATATTTCATTCTTTACATCTGAGACAATGTATATCTAATTATGTATATTTAACACTTTATATCTGAGATGTATATCTGATTATGTGTATCTATGTCTGTATACTTCATTTTATAGATCTGAGATTATGTATACCTGATTTTGTATATACCATTCTTTACATCTGAAATGATGTATATCTGATTATGTATGTGTGAGTTTCTCTATGTACTTTTTTGTCTGAGATTATATTTATCTGATTCTTTGTTTAAGATTATGTATATATAATTCTTTATATCTGCAATTAGGTATATCTGATATAATGTATATCTGAATGCGTATATATAAATATAATTCTTTATGTATGTTTATGTATGTCTGAATCAGGACAGTATTTTCCTTTCCATAAAGGAATCGGACACAACCAATATTTTCTATTTCTTTGATAGGTATTTGAGTCCATTTGAATCTGTATGTAATTCTCTACATGGGTTATTTCAGCATTTGAGGACAATCTGTGTCCCATTCAAATTCAAATGAATAAAAATACATATTTCATAAATGCATCAAACAGCTGCACAGTCAATTTCTACATATTCTTTATAAATAAAAACACTTAATTTGTTATATTTCATTTTCTTTTTGAGATATTAAGAATTCTTTCAAAAGTTGCAAAGAAGTGGCTTATTCACACATCCAACATGTTTTACCTTTAAATGAACTAATAACTAAATAACAAATACTTTCAAATACATGACATTTTTGATTTTACTTTTGATAAAAAGATGAAAAATTATATTTCAATGCATAAATACTGCTGGGGTCGTGTACAAGAATCCTAATTATTTTCACAGCAAATGTGTGTGTTTATTTAACAGTGTCATTTCAGGTAAATAAACTATTTTGCTGGTGATGAATATGATGTCGGTGTTAATGTTAACGTCATGGCTGCATATGTCAGAGCAGCCTGTGCTTCTGATACTGTAATTACCCCAACAGCTTAACACAGGAAAGGACTCCAGCCAGTGTTTGGGGAGGACGTGGAGCGTGCTGTACGGCAGGACTGCTGTACGGATTATAATAGCACACTGTAATAAAGACCGTGCTGCTTAATCAGAACAGACAAATGCAGTTAAACTGAATTCACATCAGCCTCTGGAGCTCCATCAATCTCTCCCTCTCTCTCTCTCTCTCTCTCTCTCTGTATGTCTCTCTCTCACGCTCCACAGCGCACTAATGACAGCGCAGCAGTTCATTTCATTAAAATGATTTTCTCCTTTTTTCTTTCCTCTCTTAATTCACCCACTCTGCTCCTCACACTCTTTCCACTGTGCCTGATTAAAAGATAAAGGAAAGCTTATTAAATATTAATAAGTTTGGATTGCTTTAAGGTGCTCTGTGCTAATAGATTTTTCTATTTCATTCTAGTCCGAGCCCACCCTCCCAGCGTTGCCCACCTCCTCCTTCTACTGAAAAGGAGATATAAAAAAAATATATATACACACAGAATTGTTACATTATTATAATAATTATAATTATATAAATGTTGTTTTTTCCATTATCTGATATTAAAAATCGGGTCTGATCCAGTTTGACCTTCCTGTTGGAGATTACAGGATAAACATATGTTTGCGTTTTAATATCAGCTCTTACAACAGCGAGTGTACTGCTGTGTGTGTGTGTGTGTGTGTGTGTGTGCGTGTGTGTGTGTGTTGAGGACAGTGCTTATACAGTATGCACTATAGAATACCAGGTGAATGCCGTGGAGTTGCTTGGTGGCTCTTACATGATTACTACGGTGTTGCTCTGGAGGTTGCTATGTTTTAGATGCGGTCGCTATGGTGCTGCTAAGTGGCTGCTAGTCGGTTGCTATGGTACGCCTGGTGGCTGCGAGGGTGTTACTAAGTGGTTGCTAGCTGGTCACTACGGTGTTGCTAAACACTTGCTATAGTATCAAAGGTGGTAGCTATGAACTTGCTAGATGGTTGCTTTGGTATCCCTGTTGGTTGCTAGGGTGTTGCTTAACAGTTGCTATAGTATCAGAGGTGGTTGCTATGATCTTGCAAGGTGGTTGCTTTGGTATCCCTGGTGGTTGCTAGGGTGATGCTAGTTGGTTCCTATGGTATTGCTAAGTGGTTGCTAGCTGGTCACTACTGTGTTGCTTAACAATTGCTATAGTATCAGAGGTGGTTACTGTGATTTTGCTAGGTGGTTGCTTTGGTATCCCTGGTGGTTGCTAGGGTGATGCTAGTTGGTTCCTATGGTATTGCTAAGTGGTTGATAGCTGGTCACTACGGTGTTTTGCTAAACAGTTGCTATAGTATCAGAGGTGATTGCTATGATCTTGCAAGGTGGTTGCTTTGGTATCCTGGTGGTTGCTAGGGTGATGCTAGTTAGTTGCTATGGTACTGCTAAGTGGGTGATAGCTGGTCACTACAGTGTTGCTAAACAGTCGCTATAGTATCAGAGGTGGTTGCTATGATCTTGCAAGGTGGTTGCTTTGGTATCCCTGGTAGTTGCTCTGGTGTTGAATTTAGTTGATATGGTATGCCTGATGGTTGCTATGGTGCCTAAGCAGTTCCTTTAGGTGGCTGTTGAGGTGTTTACTACGGTATCCCAGGTGGTTGCTCAAGTGGTTGTTATGTTGCTTCTAGGTGGTTGCTATGGTATCTCAGGTGATTGCTATGATGTTGCTTAGTGATTGCTTGGCTGTTACTGGGTTGTTGCTAGCTATTATGTAGCTATGGTATCCCTCGTGGTTGCTATGATGTTGATATGGTGCTGCAAGGCAGCTGCTTTGGTTTCCCAAGTGACTGCTGTGGTGTCTCCGGTGGTTGCTAGCACGTTGGAAAGTGGTTTCCGTGGTACCCAACCTGGTTGTTTGGACGTTACTCTAGTGTATTTGTATGATCTGTTGCACACCATTCATTCCTATGGGGAAAGAAATCACTGTAACACACAGGCATAATAATAATCACGATACAGAGAGAAGGCAGGACCCAGCGCTGTGAACGGACTGCAGTTAAATGTGTACACTGGTTCCACATGAATAAAAGATACAATATCAGCACAGTTATTACCAACATCCAGCAAAGAGAAAGACCAAACTGTGCAGCGCTGCTATATTTTATTCATGTGGAAATTTCACTAAATTCCCTGCATTAAGTTCCGGTGAAGAAAGACAGAATGCCAGACTGGAATTTGCAGGTCTGTAAGAGAGAAAGTTCTGCATACGCTAAAGATAAAGATCATGTCAGACTGAGCCCGAGGAAACTGGAGGAGTCATGCTGGGTTACTGAATCACTCTGCTTGGACGACTATGAAGAAAGCAGGTTGGTCTGCTTTGCTTTGTAAGATAAGAGTATCCACACACCTGCTCCTCTGGTCCTCAACCAGCACCTTTAGCAGGTACCAGGATTCATCTGTGCCAGGCTTTATTTGTGTCAGGATTCATATGGGCTTGGAATCTTTTTGGGATTGGAGCTCATTTAGGCCAGGATTCATTTGGGCTGAGATTCATTTGGGCTGGAGTTCATTTTAACTGGAATTTATGTGAGCCAAGATTCATTTGGATCAGGAGTCCCTCCAGATGGGATTCATTTGGACCAGGATTTATTTGATCAGAGTTCACTAGGAATAGAGTCCATTTGCACCGATTCTTTTGGGCTGGTGTTCATTTAAGCACAGATTCATTTGGGCTGGTATTCATTTAAGCATTGATTCATTTGGGCTGGTATTCATCTAAGCACTGATTCATTTGGGCTGGTATTCACTTAAGCATTGATTCATTTGGGCTGGTATTCACTTAAGCATTGATTCATTTGGGCTGGTATTCATCTAAGCACTGATTCATTTGGGCTGGTATTCATTTAAGCACTGATTAATTTGGGCTGAGATTCATTTAAGCACGGATTCATTTGGGCTGGAATTCATCTAAGCACTGATTCATTTGGGCTGGTATTCATTTAAGCACTGATTCATTTGGGCTGGAATTCATTTGATGCCGAATGGGTGGGGCTAAACTTTTGCAAGCTGATTGGGCGGGGTGAAACCACTAGATGCCGAAAGGGTGGGGCTAAACTGCTGCAAACTGAATGGGTGGGGCTAAACTGCTGCAAGCTGAATGGACGGGGTGAAACTACTAGATGCCGAATGGGTGGGGCTAAACTGCTGCAAGCTGAATGGGTGAGGATAAACTTCTGTAAACTGAGTGGGTGGGGCTAAACTTCTGCAATCTGAATGGGTGGGGCGAAACCACTAGATGCCGAAAGGGTGGGGCTAAACTGCTGCAAGCTGAATGGGCGGGGCTAAACTGCTGCAAGCTGAATGGGCGGGGTGAAATCACTATATGCCGAATGGGTGGGGGCTAAACTGCTGCAAGCTGAATGGGCGGGGCTAAACTGCTGCAAGCTGAATGGGTGGGGTGAAACCACTAGATGCCGAAAGGGTGGGGCTAAACTGCTGCAAGGTAAATGGGTGGGGCGAGACCGCTAAATGCTGAATGGGTGGGGCTAAACTGCTGCAAGCTGAATGGGTGGGGCGAAACCACTATATGCCGAATGGGTGGGGCTAAACTGCTGTAGGCAGAACAGTCGAGACTAGAATGCTGTAGTCTGAATGGCTGGGATTAAAGTACTATAAGATGAAAAGGTGGGGCGAAACCGCTGGAGGAATAAAATATCAATTGGACAGGTTAATCAGATTTTTTCACATCAAAAGATTTGTGCAGAAGCAGATTTCTGCACCTCGCTGACTATTTAATATATTTTTATGCCGAATAACAGTGGAAATTACAGTCCTGTTCCACGGAGTGTGTGACAGAGGGGAATGTGACGGGGTGGAATATTTCAGACTGAACTGGCGCCACGCTCCCTATTATCAAGATCAGACTGTCTAACATCTGATTTTACCAGTTAATAACACCACTTCTCTGTGAGCGCTGGAAAAGAAACTGAAGGGACCTTTTCTAGCCCTGTTTTGAGCAGGAGGGTAGGCGAGCTATGCTGGGCGGACT
>NC_132899.1:3579824-3622324 GCF_030463535.1 Salminus brasiliensis | reverse complement strand
TCCAGCCGAACAAGCGGGGAAAGCGGTGGCGCATGCATGGCAGGATTACCAACAACAACATCATCATCATCATCATCATCAGCAGCAGCAATACCTACAGCACAAATACCTGCCATGAAGGTTATAATACTAATGACCATTATTACTACAATTACACCATCAGCAAACCCACACATTTTTCACATGAGCTGAGTGATACAGCTGGTCAAGGTCAGAGGTATGAATAAATAAATATATAAATAAAATGTGGGTAGGTGTGGGCTAATGAATGGGGCTGGGGTAAGACATATACTAATGGATAGGATTAGGATAACGGAGGGAGGAACGGACCAACAGATAGGAGTGATTTGAGAGGTAGGACTGATGGATTTAAACAGGGCTAGGAAGGGGTTAAGAGTGTTACAGGGTCTAAGAGTGGGTAAGGATTGACTTTAATAGAGCTTTGTGGGGATAAAGGTGGGGTAACATGCCTAGAAAGGGGTAAGGATTGAGGTAACAGAGCTGCGGGGAGAGGAACTAGGTAACAGGCCTAGAAATTGAGGTTGAGGTAACAGAGCTAGAAGGGTAAGGGGTGCGATAACAGGCCTAGAAATGGGTAAGATTTGAGGTAACAGAGTTTTAGGGGGATAAAGGTGGGGTAACAAGCCTAGACATGGGTAAGGATTGAGGTAACAGAGTTCCGGGGGGATAAAGGTGGGGTAACAAGCCTAGAAATGGGTAAGGATTGAGGTAACAGAGCTGCGGGGGAATAAAGGTGGGGTAACAGGCCTAGAAATGGGTAAGGGTTGAGGTAACAGAGCTAGGGGGCAGGTAACAGCAAAGCAACAGGCCAAGGGCGGGGTTTGAACTAGGCTAACAGGGTAACAGGGAGTCATGAGTGAGGTAACAGGTCTATAACTGGATGAGGATTGAGGAGTGGGCAAGACTTGGGTAACACAGCTGGGGGGGGGTAAAGTTGGGGTAAAAGGCCTAGAATACGTGCACTGTTACCTTTACCTTTACCTTTAGAAATGGGTAAGGATTGAGGTAACAGAACTAGAAGTGGGTAAGGATTGAGGTAACAGAGCTAGATGGGTAGGAGTGAGGTAACTGGCCTAAAAGTGAGTAAGAATTGAGGTAACAGCTACAAGGGGGTAGGAATGAGGTAACAGGCCTACGGACTTGGCGCAACAGAGCTGGGGGGGGGGGTAAAGTTGGGGTAACAGGCTTAGAAATGGGTAAGGATTGAGGTAACAGAGCTAAGGGGTAGGAGATGAGTACCTGGCCTAGTTGGCAGTAAGGATTGAGGTAGCAGAGATACAAGGGGGTAGAAGTGAGGTAACAGGCCGAGAAGTGGGTAAGGACTCGGGTAACAGTGCTTGGGGGGGGGCGGGGGGGGGGGTGAAGTTGGGGTAACAGGGGTAGGAGTAGAGTAACTGGCCTAGATGGCAGTAAGGAGTGGTCAGTTAGCCTTCTACTCCGTCTCTCACATACTGGCATATCCTCTATGATGTATCCTCTATGTAGGCTGCTGCAGCTCTCTCCCAGTACTCATCATTTTTCACACCCTGTCAGATTATTAAAAAGATTATCAAGGTTTTCCGTTTACTCAAAAAAATGTCCATGCTTGTTTCAATTTCCCGCAGGTATGAATAAAGTGCATCTCGCTCAACCTCCACAGCGACTGCACAGCCTCTCGTCCTTCAGTGGATTCAGAAAGCAGCACTTTTCCCATCTGCCTTTAGATTCTATAGGTGGACTGCGGTCACTCAGTACAGACTTGGTCCTTGCTTTGCTTTCAAACTGCCCCCTCATTACGTCCCTCCTTCTCTCTCTCTCTCTCTCTAAGTCTCTCTCTAAGTCTCTCTCTCATTTGCTCCGTCTCGTTCCTTTGAAAAAAACGAAATTATGAGTTTCCATGAGTAGAAAGACTCCGCTACAGACTGCATGGTCAGTGTGTGTGTGTGTGTGTGTGTGTGTGTGTGAATGATTGGCTTTTCTGAACACATACCGGTCCCCGCAGACATACCTTCAGAAATGTTCAGCCCCGCTGTGCTATCTTCAAATAAAATGACTGCATGCTACTTCGCTACAAAGTTGCGCCGGTTGTTATTTTCTTCACCTCGCCGACCCGTCTCTCCTTGGGTCACTCAAAACATTGGACCCATTCAGCAGTAACCTGGAAATGTAGCTGATATTGTTTGTTTACGTCAAATATTTCAAAGAGAATTCACCTTCTTTACTGAAAGAAATCAGAGAAATGTTGGATCAGATGAAAAAAAAAACAAATAAACAGTCGGGGGAGGCACAGAGGCGGCGGCCTAGCTCCAGGGGCCTTGAACAGTCCTTGTTCTGGTGACGGTCTGCAAGGAATTTGGTGTGTTTTACCCATGTCTGTCTGTCTGTCTGTCTGTCTGCCCCCGCCCCCTTTGGGAGGAGGGAGGGAATGGCTGTCTGTGACACCCTGCGATGGACTGGGGGTATTCGAGAGGCGAGAGGCGGCACTACTGCTCCTTTAGGGGCCTTCCTTCAGCTGTTCATAACAAAACACCCTTCCACAAACAGCACCACCTGAATCGGAGCCTGACGCTCTTGCTTTCAGGGCTGAATGCAATCAAATCCCCCACAATAGGTACATAAACAGCATTTGGCTGACGCTTGTTTCCACAACTCTTAGCCAAAGGACTCTTATTGGTGGACCCGGCGATGCGATAAGTGGAGTTATGACACATAACTGAATATTTGGAGAAGGCCCACGCCCCAAACTCCTCCTCCTCGCCCTCAGGCCCCTTATATAACCCTGCCTTTCAGTCCAACTCCATGTCGAACCAGCGGGGGGTCCGGCTCCGGCTCCTCACATCCTCCATTTAGGACCCAATATGTTAGCCAGCCGATGTAGCTAGCATGCTACTCATTAGCCAGCTCGTCCACCCCCTACGATTGTATTAGCTAGCATGCTACCGGTTACCCAGCCGAGTTGCCTATCTAGTGGTTGTTGTTTTTTATCGCTTTATTATTTTAGTCCCAATTATCTGCTGATCTTGCACAAGGTTAGCTTGATAGCGGATAGCAAGTGCACGATAGCTAGCTAGTAGCAGTAGCAAAGCTAACACGGCAGTAGCAATGCTTGGCGAGGGGGTCAGCTGGTAGCACGATACCGATGCTAACACCGCAGTAACGAGGCTAACACTGCAGTAGCAATGCTTGGCGAGGGGGTCAGTTGCTAACACAATATCGATGCTAACACCGTGGTAGCAATGCTTGGCGAGGGGATCAGCCAGCATGATAGCAATGCTAACACTGCAGTAGCGAGGCTAACACTACAGTAGCGAGGCTAACACTGGTAGCAATGAGGTAGCAATGCATGGCGAGGGTGTCAGCCAGTAACACGATGGCGATGATAGCGAAGATTACCTAAGCCCTACAGGTGTCCACATACTTTAGACCCATAAAATACACCCATCCCAGGAGCTGGATGCACTGTTTGGAGCTCTCTGTTTGGTTGGCTGCATGACTACACGAAGGCCTGGAGATGTTTCAGGCCTGAGCTTCTTGATGTTCTGCCTCGGCTGCCGCTGATTTCCTCCCACGCGCTCCGATCAGTGGGGGCGCTTAATTGTTAACTATTTATTTCCAATGACATTATCTGTCACCGAGCCACAGTTACACCCCTCACAGCTGTGGGAGAGGGAGGAACTAATAAGACCCTGCAGCAGCACTGATGAGCTTACGCTTCCTGAACCTTCAGAGTGTGTGTGTGTGTGTGTGTGTGTGTGTGTGTTTCTTCAATCTTTGCATTCAGGGTGTTATTTTCTCCCTCGTATGGCATGTCTTGTTGTTTGTATGCTGTGTAAATGAGATTGCCCTCTATACTGTGTGTGTGTATGTGTGTGTGTGTGTGTGTGTGTAGGTAGTTAAGGTGAAGGCTGCGGATGTAATTACTGCAGGGTCATGTAACTCTGCGGCATTAATCTTTTCCCCTCTCTCTGTTGTAGAGTTCACCATGTTTTACCCAGCTGCCCCAGGCGGCGTCTGAACCCTCGGCGGCGTGTCTCATTAACCCCGCGGCTACGGAGAGTTAACACACACTAGCCGGACTACACACAGCTCAGACGCCAGCCAGAACACACAGCTAAATGACTCTCACTTGGAGGAGATCTAGATCTTGATGTTCTGGAGGGTATTACAAAGCAGGGACGTCCTGATTCTGTCCATCTGATTCACTTCCAATAATCCGATACTGATTCAGTCCAAGTTCTTGAATATTGAGTAGCGGCCCAAACTGATTCAGTTCCAGCTCTTTAATATTGAGCATTGTTCATTACCGATCCAATCTAGGTTCTTAAATATTGAGTATTGGATACCAATCCAATCCAATTCCTTTGACTGTAGAGTGTTGGCAATTGCCTGTCCAATCTAAGTTCAAGTCATTCAGTACTGTCTGATACTGATTCTAAGCAAGCTTAAATATTGAGGACTGGCTGAGATTGATCCAGTCCAAGTTATGTAAAATTTGAGGACTGACTGATACCAATCCAATCTAAATCCTTTCAATATAGAGTATTGGCAATTGCCAGTCCAATCTAAGTTCAAGTTATTTAGTACTGGTTAAAACTGATAAAAAAACTGGTTATTTTAATTATTTTATAATTTATATATATGATCTAGCTTTGATAATACTGACTTCTGGCTGATACTGATCTGATCCAGCTTCTATAATATGGAGTAATAGCTGATATTGATCTGATCTAGCTTCTATAATACTGAGTACCGGTGGATACTGATCTGATCTAGCTTCTATAATACTGAGTACTGTCTAATACTGATCTGATCTAGCTTCTATAATACTGAGTACTGGCTAATACTGATCTGATCTAGCTTCTATAATACTGAGTACTGGCTAATACTGATCTGATCTAGCTTTTATAATACTGAGTAGTGGCTGATACTGATCGGATCTAGCTTATATAATACTGAGTACTGTCTGATATTGATCTGATCTAGCTTCTATAATACTGAGTACTGGCTAATACTGATCTGATCTAGCTTCTATAATACTGAGTACTGGCTAATACTGATCTGATCTAACTTCTATAATACTGAGTACTGGCTGATACTGATCGGATCTAACTTCTATAATACTGAGTAGTGGCTGATACTGATCGGATCGAGCTTCTATAATACTGAGTCCTGTCTGATATTGATCCAAAACAAGTTCTTAAGTATTGATTACTGATTGATATTGATCTGGTCCGAGTTCTTTCAAATCGAGCAATTGCCAATACCAATCCAATCTAAATCCTTTGAATATATAGTATTGGTCATTGCCAATCAAATTCTGTGATTCGGTATAGGCTGATATTGATCCAACAAAAGTTCTTAATTATTGAGCATTGATTTAGAATTTGATCCAATTTCTTGTTCTGGACAGATTTTGTGAGTACTGAGTACCATCTGACATGATCAGGGCAGAATTTTAGAGTACTCACTGAAATGCATCAAAAGTTCTTAAATACTGACATTTTGAAACTGATCTGATAAAAGTTCTGTAGTACTGACAACTGCCTGATCTGATCAAAGTTCTGTAGTACTGACAACTGCCTGATCTGATCAAAGTTCTGTAGTACTGACTACTGCCTGATCTGATCAAAGTTCTGTAGTACTGACAACTGCCTGATCTGATCAAAGTTCTGTAGTACTGACTACTGCCTGATCTGATCAAAGTTCTTTAGTACTGACTACTGCCTGATCTGATCAAAGTTCTTTAGTACTGACTACTGCCTGATCTGATCAAAGTTCTGTAGTACTGACTACTGCCTGATCTGATCAAAGTTCTGTAGTACTGACTACTGCCTGATCTATTTAAAGTTCTGTAGTACTGACTACTGCCTGATCTGATCAAAGTTCTGTAGTAGTACTGACTACTGTCTGATCTGATCAAGGTTATGTAGTACTGACTACTGTCTGATCTGATCAAAGTTCTGTAGTACTGACTACTGTCTGATCTGATCAAAGTTCTGTAGTAGTACTGACTACTGTCTGATCTGGTCAAGGTTATGTAGTACTGACTACTGTCTGATCTGATCAAAGTTCTTTAGTACTGACTACTGCCTGATCTGATCAAAGTTCTGTAGTACTGACTACTGCCTGATCTATTTAAAGTTCTGTAGTACTGACTACTGCCTGATCTGATCAAAGTTCTGTAGTAGTACTGACTACTGTCTGATCTGATCAAGGTTATGTAGTACTGACTACTGTCTGATCTGATCAAAGTTCTGTAGTACTGACTACTGCCTGATCTGATCAAAGTTCTGAGGTACTGACTACTGCCTGATCTATTTAAAGTTCTGTAGTACTGACTACTGCCTGATCTGATCAAAGTTCTGTAGTAGTACTGACTACTGTCTGATCTGATCAAGGTTATGTAGTACTGACTACTGTCTGATCTGATCAAAGTTCTGTAGTACTGACTACTGTCTGATCTGATCAAAGTTCTGTAGTACTGACTACTGTCTGATCTGATCAAGGTTCTGTAGTACTGACTACTGTCTGATCTGATCAAGGTTATGTAGTACTGACTACTGTCTGATCTGATCAAAGTTCTGTAGTACTGACTACTGTCTGATCTGATCAAGGTTATGTAGTACTGACTACTGTCTGATCTGATCAAAGTTCTGTAGTACTGACTACTGTCTGATCTGATCAAAGTTCTGTAGTACTGACTACTGTCTGATCTGATTAAAGTTCTGTAGTACTGACTATAGTCTGATCTGATCAAAGTTCTGTAGTACTGACTACAGTCTGATCTGATCAAAGTTTGGTAGTAATGACTACTATCTAATCTGATCAAAGTTCGGAAGTAATGACTACTGTCTGATCTGATCAAAGTTCGGAAGTAATGACTACTATCTGATCTGATCAAAGGTCGATATCTATGCTTGATGACTGGAGTATATGCTAATAATCAGATCTAGCATCTGAACACAAAATAACACACATCTTTTATTGGTTGAATCTACAGTACTACAGCTAAACCGTGTTACACCACACACACACACACACACACACACACACAAATGTGTCATATATCAGCTTTACACCAGACCAGGAGATGATAAGTGTGAATTGTTAGCAAGGTCAAGGCCACAGACGCTACGCTAGCACACACACATGGTCAGCTCTTCCCAGGAACCGAATCATCAATGATGAATCCGTCACACAGTTTTGATCCTCCTAATAAATCTCACATTTCTGACTCAACATCAGGGACTGGTCTCAGCCTCAATAGTGTTTGTACTCACACTAGTCTTAGTCTTGATAGTATTTGTAGTTGAACCTGTATTGGTCTCAACAGTGCACTCGGACTTGGCTTGGTCTCAATAATATAAGTACTTACACTAGTCTTAGTCTTGATAGTATTTGTAGTTGAACCTGTATTAGTCTCAACAGTGCACTCGGACTTGGCTTGGTCTCAATAATATTAGTACTTACACTAGTCTTAGTCTTGATAGTATTTGTAGTCAGACTTGTCTTGATCTTGACAGTATTTAGACTCTGACTAGTCTTACTCTTGATAGTATTTGTAGTCAGACTTGTCTTGATCTTGACAGTATTTAGACTCGGACTAGTCTTAGTCTTTATAGCATTTGTAGTCAGACTTGTCTCAATCTGGACAGTATTTACACTCGGACTAGTCTTACTCTTGATAGTTTTTGTAGTCAGACTGGTCTTGATCTCGACAGTATTTACACTCTGACTAGTCTTAGTCTTCATAGCATTTGTAGTCAGACTTGTCTTGATCTTGACAGTATTTAGACTCTGACTAGTCTTAGTCTTCACAGCATTTGTAGTCAGACTTGTCTCAATCTGGACAGTATTTACACTTGGACTAGTCTTACTCTTGATAGTATTTGTAGTCAGACTTGTCTCAAACTTGACAGCATTTGTAGTGGATCTTTTCTTGGTCATGATAATGTTTATACTTGGACTTGTCTCAGTCTTGCTTTTAACAGTATTTATATTATTATTAAAACCTTCTGTCTTCCTCCCGACAGTGCCTGTACTTGGACTCTGTAGGTGTTGTTCTCGGACTTGTGCTGATCTCTAAGGTATTTGTACTCAGATGCTTTTTGTCTCAATAGCTCAGGCTTGTCTTCAACTCAGCTGTACTATGTCTCTGACTAGTCTTAGTCTTGAGAGGGTTTGTAGTCAGAATTGTTCTCGATCTCAACAGTATTTACACTCGGACTAGTCTTAGTCTTGATAGTATTTGTAGTTGAACCTGTATTGGTCTCAACAGTGCACTTGGACTTGGCTCGGTCTCAATAATATTAGTACTTACACTAGTCTTAGTCTTGATCATATTTGTACTATCTGTACTCGGATGCTATTTGTCTCAGTAGCATTGAACTCAGGTTTGTCTTCAACTCAGCTGTACTATGTCTCTGACTAGTCTTAGTCTTGAGAGGATTTGTAGTCAGACTTGTTTTCGATCTCAACAGTATTTACACTCGGACTAATGTTAGTCTTGATAGTATTTGTAGTTGAACCTGTATTGGTCTCAACAGTGCACTTGGACTTGGCTCGGTCTCAATAATATTAGTACTTACACTAGTCTTAGTCTTGATAGTATTTGTAGTTGAACCTGTATTGGTCTCAACAGTGCACTTGGACTTGGCTTGGTCTCAATAATATTAGTACTTATACTAGTCTTAGTCTTGATAGTATTTGTAGTTGAACCTGTATTGGTCTCAACAGTGCACTTGGACTTGGCTTGGTCTTATTAATATTAGTACTTGCACTAGTCTTAGTCTTGATAGTTTTTGTAGTCATACTTGTCTCAATCTGGACAGAATTTAGACTCTGACTAATCTTAGTCTTGATAGTATTTGTAGTCAGACTTGTCTCAATCTTGACAGAATTTAGACTCTGACTAGTCTTAGTCTTGATAGTATTTGTAGTTGAACCTGTATTGGTCTCAACAGTGCACTTGGACTTGGCTCGGTCTCAATAATATTAGTACTTACACTAGTCTTAGTCTTGATCATATTTGTACTATCTGTACTCGGATGCTATTTGTCTCAGTAGCATTGAACTCAGGTTTGTCTTCTACTCAGCTGTACTATGTCTCTGACTAGTCTTGGACTTTATAATACCACTGTGTGACAGAAGTGGAAAGTACGGATAAACGTTGGTAAGTACAGATGTCCACTCAAAGCAGCTATTCCAACAACGTTCCACTTAACCACACCATTCTGCTATTTTCTCAGAACCATCCCTCTGCAACCTCCAACCACAGGGGCATTCTGGACTAAGAAAGCTAAAGCCAACCCTGAAGTCTCAGCATATTCCCGTCCGCAACCTTCAGTCATGCTTTCGAGGTTTACAGGGTTTCACCAGCTGGGGGGGGGGGGTACACACAACCCTGAAATCCAGCGCTCTGGCAAAATAGAAGTACCTAAATAGCCCCTCTCACAGGGTCCTATAATCAAGCACTTTGTGGGGCCCAAAATCACGGAGTGAAATACAGACAAAATTGAGGTTTCTAGATGCTGCTGCTCTGTTGAGCTCCGAAATTCAGAGCATGCTTTTAGATAATGTGGAGTCTTACAGTGTCTGATAAGCAAGTCTACTAGAGATTACTGAACACCTCCACGCAGGCATGCAGTCAGCTCCAATAAGTGATAAGTAGAGCACATGTTAATACAAATATACAGTATAAATATACAGATAATCTAATCTGATATTAGAATAAACACTAATAAAAGTGGTGGAGGTTCTCCATCACTGTGTTCATCATTAGAACATCTCCAAAGTTCTCCTCATGGAGTCTAGTATTATTTATTTATAAATTATTTTATTTATTATTTCTCCTCAGATCAACACCCGGTTTGATTAATCAGGGTTTAAAGACTGGACATCAGGTGAGCTGCTGCTGATAGGTAACCAGCTCCTGACCAGCATAGTGTGTGTTGCATGTCATTTTAGTCATACTGGTCATGCTGGTTGATCAACTTGGTCATACTGGTCATGCTGGTTGAGCAACGTGGTCATATCGGTCATTTTGGTTGACCAGCTTAGTCATACTGGTCATGCTAGTCGACCGACTTGGTCATACTGGTCATGATGGTTGACCAACGTGGTCATACTGGTCATGCTGGTCGACCACCTTGGTCATATTGGTCATTTTGGTTGACCAACTTAGTCATACTGGTCATGCTGGTCGACCAACTTGGTCATACTGGTCATGCTGGTTGACCAACGTGGTCATATTGGTCATTTTGGTTGACTAGCTTTGTCATGCTGGTAATGCTGGTCGACCAACTTGGTCATATTGGTAATTTTGGTTGACTAGCTTAGTCATGCTGGTCATGCTGGTTGACCAACTTGGTCATACTGATCATGATGGTTGACCAGCTTTGTCATGCTGGTAATGCTGGTTGACCAACTTGGTCATATTGATAATGCTGCTTGACCAACTTGGTCATATTGGTCATTTTGGTTGACCAGCTTAGTCATGCTGGTCATGCTGGTTGACCAACTTGGTCATACTGGCCATGCTGGTTGACCAATTTAGTCATACTGGTCATGCTGGATGACCAGCTTGGTCATACTGGCCATGTTGGTCATCCAGTTTAGTCATGCTGGTCGACCAGCTTTTTCTAGTTGGTTATGCTAGTTAACCAGCATAGTCATTGTCTTACTCACCAGCTTAGTGATACTGCTTAATAATGCTGGTAATGCAGTCCGACCAGTACAATCTTGCTGGTCAACCAGCATGGCCATACTGATGGTCTAGCTTGGTCGGGTTGATCATGCTTGAGAACCAGCTAAACCATCATACTCTAACAATAAGCTAAGCTAAACCAGCTTGACCAGCATTTTTTTCCACAGCAGAGCTGAAATCAGTTAGCCTCCTGCTAATTGGTTGCGTTGTAAGATCCTATTAGTTGGTAGCTACATTAGCCTCGTAGCTTCAGTGCTAAACTAAAGAACTTCAGACACATTTAAATTGAGGCAACACAAACATTTCTTCTGTAATTATTCAGATGACTAGATGGGACGCCCCACTGGTAAACATGTGAATAGCTGTACTTGCATTAATATTTACTCTAATATTAATATTTATATTCATTTGGGGAAATGAAAGGGAAAGGAATCCATGTGATCTTAGAGAGAGGGAGGGGGTGAAAGTGCACTGGGGAGTGTTTGTTTTTAATATATTAAAGTGTGATGTAATTAAACCCCTGTATTTAGCGGCACTCTGCAGTAGTTTAACTCTCCCAGATTTTACTTAGACCGAAAGCCAGAGCGCTATTGATCCCGTGCAGGAGAGCCAATACTCTAAGAGAAGCCATTGATCTGGGATTTGTGCTTTTGGAAGAAACTCTAATCTTCACAAGGCCTGACTGTAACAGTCAAAGCCCGGAATTCACTACCCTGCTGAAAAATCCGGCTCAGGACCAGGACTTTTGCTGGTCGCTGGTTTCTGACCGTCTAAGCTGGTCTTTGATGCTCAGGCTGGTAGAAAAGATCGTCCGGCTTAGTGATGCTGGTCATGCTGGTAGATCAGTTCAGAGATGCTGGTCAAGTTGGTCGTCCTGCTCAGAGATGCTGGTCATACTGATGGTCTAGCTTGGTCAAGTTGATCATGCTTGTGGACCAGCTAAACCATAATACTCATCATAACAATAACAATCCCTATACTGGTCAAGAATGGAAGTGGTCAACCAGCTAAACCAGTATCTTTTCCCCAGCAGAGCTAACTGGTTGCATTGTACGGTTGTATTACTTATTAGCTAGCTTAGTCAGTCAGCTTAGCTGGTCAGTCAGCTGGTCAAGTTGGTCGCCCAGCTTGGTGGACCAGCACAGACATACTGGTACAGCGTGGTCAAGATTGAAGACCAGCTAAACCATCAAACGAAAACAAAAACATACCCTATGCTGGTCAAGAGCTCAACTGGTCAACCATCTAAACCAGCTTGGCCAGGCTTTTAAGCAGGGTAAACCTCCTCCAGAAGGTCCTGCGGTTACATCATTGTTGGTCAATTTTTTTACACCCTGTGTGGTCACCTCAAAACAGTCCTGCGTGTCGTTAAGGTAATGCCATGTATTTTACTGACCATAATGGACCCTATTTACCGTAAAACAGGTCCCTTGCTCGTTTAGACCAGTTCTGTCAGAGACGCTGAATATCTCTTTCTAGCATATGTGCACTTCACATACACACTACATGTCCAAATATTTGTGGACAGCCCTTCTAATGAATGCATTCAGCTACTTTTAGTTGCACCCATTGCTGTAACATTGCTGTGCACACACACACACACACACACACTCATATAAACAGCTTGTCTAGCCCTGTAGAGAAGTACTGCCAATAGAATAGGACTCTCTGGAGTCAGCAGACCTATTGGCACCATGCTGCCTAATACCAGGCATGGGCTAGTAGAGGGGTATAAAGCCCCCCAGCACTCCATCCAGTACTTTTGGGATGAGTTAGGCCGTTGAGGATGATGAGGTGGGGTGGTGATCATCATCAACCAACATCCTGACCTCACTAACAGTAGAGACTGGACATAAGATTGGACATTTGAGAAGTAATGGTATTTCAATCACTGGCCATCCCAGCTTGTATCAACCCACAGTTTTACTGGCTTATTTATTTTAGGAAGAACCACAACAAAAAGGTGTCGGTCTGGATTCTGACTCAATTACTACAAAGTCTCTGCCTTGATTTGAACTCGACCAATACAAAGTCACAACCTTGACTCAGACTCGTCTGCTTTAAAGTCTCAGTCTTGACTCTGACTAAACTGCTACAAAGTGTTGGTCTTGATTCAGACTCAATTACTACAAGTCTCTGCCTTGACTCTGACTTGGCCACTACAAAATCTTGGCCTTGATTTGAACTCGACCACTACAAAGTCTCAGCCTTAATGTAGACTAGATTACTACAAAGTCATGACCTTGACTCAGACTTGACTGCTACAAAGTCTTGGCCCTGCTTTGGACTCATCCGCTACAAAGTCTCGGCCTTGACTCAGACCTGACTGCTACAAAGTCTCGGTCTTGACTCAGACCTGACTGCTACAAAGTCTCTGCCTTGACTCGGACTCAACCATTACAAAGTCTCGGTCTTGACTCAGACTTGACTGCTACAAAGTCTCGGCCTTGACTCAGACTTGACTGCTACAAAGTCTCGGTCTTGACTCGGACTCAACCATTACAAAGTCTCGATCTTGACTCAGACTCGACTGCTACAAAGTCTCTGCCTTGACTCTGACTCAACCATTACAAAGTCATGACCTTGACTCAGACTCGACTGCTACAAAGTCTCTGCCTTCACTCAGACTCGACTGCTACAAAGTCTCGGTCTTGACTCGGACTCAACCATTACAAAGTCTCTGCCTTGAATCAAACTCGACTGCTACAAAGTCTCGGTCTTGACTCGGACTCAACCATTACAAAGTCTCTGCCTTGAATCAAACTCGACTGCTACAAAGTCTCGGTCTTGACTCAGATATGACTGCTACAAAGTCTCGGCCTTGAATCAAACTCGACTGCTACAAAGTCTCTGCCTTGACTCGGACTCAACGATTTACAAAGTCTCGATCTTGACTCGGACTCGACTGCTACAAAGTCTCTGCCTTGACTCGGACTTAACCATTACAAAGTCTCGATCTTGACTCGGACTCATCCACTACAAAGTCTCTGCCTTGACTCGGACTCATCCACTACAAAGTCTCTGCCTTGACTCGGACTCATCCACTACAAAGTCTCTGCCTTGACTCGGACTCATCCACTACAAAGTCTCGATCTTGACTCGGACTCATCCACTACAAAGTCTCTGGCTTGACTCGGACTCATCCACTACAAAGTCTCTGCCTTGACTCGGACTCATCCACTACAAAGTCTCGGCATTGATGTATCGGTCTAGGTGTCCCACATCACGGCAATTCGTCCTACTTTGGAAGGGTGTATAAAAATCCCTGCGTTTTCAGCTTTCTTAGATCGTCTTCATTACAGATCAGAATAATTAGCCTGGCGGCGCTGAGAGATCAGGTCATTAACGGGGAACAGGAGATCTAAGGGCAGAAATAGCTCAGTTCTGAAGTCGGGCCCAGTGGGTTCCCAAAGTTCTAAAGAAGCTGCAATAATAACTATTTATCTTTCTCTGAAGTCTGAAGGAGAAGTGTGAGATGATTTTACTTCCTAACACACTCTGCTGAAGACACTGAGAGCGCAGATGAGAAATGAGAACACACACACACACACACACACACACTCAGCGGTGGAATCGATATGCTATTTACAATAACTGCATGCATGAATTACATTAGTCAACTGAACTGAAGGAGGGAAAGTGACAACCTCGTTTGTGCTTCGGCTTCCCGGGAAGATTTATTGAATTTATTACCCTTTCTCTCTCTCTCTCTCTCTCTCTCTCTCTCTCTCTCTCTCTCTCCTCTCTCTCTCCCTCTCTCTCTCGTCCTCATTACCAGCTGGCGTGAGTGTCGCTAGCTAATGAAGGTGAGTGGGTTGCTGTGTGTGTGTAAGTGAAGTGCACAGCTCATGGTGCTGCTTTCTGGAGGAGGATTCACCCGTCGGGTGTTTTTAGGGCTCTTATCAGTCTCACCCTCAGATGCTCCGCCCACACAGAAAGAGAGGGTCTGATTTCTGTTGAACAAAGCTATCAGGAATTTAAGAGAGAGTTACCCTTTTTAATTCCACTAATTATTATTATTTTTTTATTTATTTTATTTAATGTTGTACATGTGATCACCTCCCCCACCACAATCCCACAGTTAGGGACACAGTTCTCCTGTCATTTGCCAGTAAAACAGCTGTAATATCAACATCTGAGGAACTACAGGTTACAAACACAG
Source organism: Salminus brasiliensis (assembly GCF_030463535.1). Classification (NCBI taxonomy): domain Eukaryota; kingdom Metazoa; phylum Chordata; class Actinopteri; order Characiformes; family Bryconidae; genus Salminus; species Salminus brasiliensis. The sequence goes on along the minus strand of NC_132899.1, from coordinate 3,607,457 downwards.
CCTGTGCTCGGCCTGGCGTCTGATTCACTGAAAACTTCAGAAACTTCACTGTGTGAAAAGAGGGGATTTTTAAGCTCATAGATCATCAAACTGAATGTAAAATAACCTTCCAAACAAATTCCTGTTTTGTTAAATATGCTTAAATAATTAATTTAAGCATATTTAATAATAATAAATATACAAAGTACAAGTACTGCTCGGTACAAGCAGACTTGATTACACAAAGTCTCAGCCTCGACTCAGACTTAATTACTTGATTGCTTTAAGGTCTCTGTCTTGACTTGGACTTGACTTCTACAAAGTATTGGTCTTGACTCAGACTTCATGACAAATCTTAGTTTTGACTCAGACTTGATTACAGAAAGTCTTAGTTTTGACTCAGACTTGATTATATAAAAGGTCTCAGCCTTGACTGAGACACAGTTGCTATAAAGTCTCTGTCTTGACTTGGACTTGACTTCTAGAAAGCCTTGGTCTTGACTCAGACTCTATTACTACAATGTCTCATTCTTGACCCAGATCAGACAACTACAATGTCTCATTCTTAACTGAGACTCGATTACTACAATGTCTCATTCTTGACCCAGATCAGACAACTACAATGTCTCATTCTTGACTCAGATCAGACAACTACAATGTCTCATTCTTGACTCAGACCAGACTACTACAATGTCATTCTTGACTCAGATCAGACTACTACACTGTCTCATTCTTGACTCAGATCAGACTACTACACTGTCTCATTCTTGACTCAGATCAGACAACTACAATGTCTCATTCTTGACTCAGATCAGACTACTATAATGTCTCATTCTTAACTGAGACTCGGTTACTACAATGTCTCATTCTTGACTCAGACCAGACTACTACACTGTCTCATTCTTGACTCAGACCAGACTACTACAATGTCTCATTCTTGACCCAGATCAGACAACTACAATGTCATTCTTGACCCAGATCAGACAACTACAATGTCATTCTTGACCCAGATCAGACTACTACAATATCTCATTCTTGACTCAGACCAGACTACTACAATATCTCATTCTTGACCCAGATCAGACTACTACAATGTCTCATTCTTGACCCAGATCAGACAACTACAATGTCATTCTTGACCCAGATCAGACAACTACAATGTCTCATTCTTGACCCAGATCAGACAACTACAATGTCATTCTTGACCCAGATCAGACAACTACAATGTTATTCTTGACCCAGACCAGACTACTACAATATCTCATTCTTGACCCAGATCAGACAACTACAATGTCATTCTTGACCCAGATCAGACAACTACAATGTCATTCTTGACCCAGATCAGACTACTACAATGTCATTCTTGACCCAGATCAGAATACTACACTGTCTCAGACCAGGCTCTACCCAGGAAATCACAGCACTCACTGAAGGCAGACGGTCAGAGAGCTGGAGTTTGAAGTGTGTATGGCTGTGAGCTTATTTGCATTTAAACACACCATGTCAACACAACATCAGCAGCGACGAAGGGGTCTTTAAAAAGGTTAACCCAGCAAGTACACACAGATCAGAACCAGGACCAGAACCCAGCAGCAGGGGCTCAAAACAGAGCGAGGCTCAGTAAAGTCAACACCCAGCATCACAGAGTTTAATTACCTGTTGGAGACGGAGGGAGATCAGACGAGCAGCACCGGAAACAGAAGAGAAAGAAAACACAGAGTTAGACCATTACACACACACACACACACACACACACATACACAGTTAAGGCCTCCACTGTGTGAGGTTTACCTGGCTGTGTAAGTGGGACTCTGGTGTGTGTTGAGTGGAAAATGGAAAGTTATTGAAAGTAATTTCTGTCTGGTTCTGAATTCTGATGTTTTACAGCCTTGAAATGAAGAACGCTGGAGAGTTTCACAGCCAGAACCGGATCTCCCTCACTACTCTCACACCTTTCAGCTGGATTAAGCGCTTGTTTTGAGCAGATCCTAAGAAACAGGCTGGATGCACAGCTCTGCACACAGCTGACAGTATTAGAATATCGGAATCTAGAGGTGGAACGGGTCATGCTTCACAGTTCAGTTTGGAGCTCGGTTTCCGGGCCATAGTTTGGTTCTGCTAGTGCGGACCACGCTCCGAGAAGAATAGCCTTGGCTTGGAGTCCGGGTTGGCTTTCCTGTGGTCTGTGTGAGGAGCCGGACCCTTCTGTTGATGTGGTGAGTGATGGGAGAAAGGGAGGAGACGGGGTGGAGGTAGATGCGATGTTTGTTTGACATGGGGTCGGACTGAGAAGTGGGGTTAAACAAGGGCCTTGAGGGCCAGGAGGAGGAGATTGGGGTTCGAAATTGTGTCATAACTCCACTAAGATCTCAGTTCAGCATGGATTCTTTTTATTATTTTATATATTCCCCCGAATCCAATCGAGTCTCCCAATGTTAAGTATCAGCCGATTCAAATCCGATTCGATTTTTGAGCTTGTATAAATAATTCAGTTTAGATAAGATCAGAAATCAGAATCAGAAATATTTTATTGATCCCAGGAGGGAAATTGCAGTTGTTATAGTTGCAACCGTTTAATGACGCTCTATAAATAAACACTCTATTAAATAAACACTCTATTAAATAAACACTCTATTAATAAATACTTTATAAATAAACACTATAAATAAACACTATAAAATAAACACACTATTAAATAAACACTCTATTAAATAAACACTATAAATAAACACTCTATTAAGAAATACTCTATAAATAAACACTCTATTAAATAAACACTCTATTAAGAAATACTCTATAAATAAACACTATAAATAAACACTCTATTAAATAAACACTCTATTAAGAAATACTCTATAAATAAACACTCTAAATAAACACTTTAAAATAAACACACTATTAAATAAACACTATAAATAAACACTATTAATAAATACACTTTAAATAAACACTATAAAATAAACACACTATTAAATAAACACTCTATTAATAAACACTATGAATAAACAATAAAAATAAACTCTATTAAATAAACACTACAAATAAATACTCCAGATTCAACCTTTTACCATCCAGACCAAGTGAATGGTTAAGTATCTCTTCTTAAGCACCAGTTCTGTTTGATTTTAACCAAAGGATTCCACACACACACACACACACACACACACACACACACACACACACACTGTCTCAGTCTACATTCATTCATCTCCACTTTACAGTGAGGCCTGTCTGAGGGCCAGGCAGCCAATCTCTTATCAGCTTTATACACCAGTCATTAAACCCAGCACAGCTCTGCAGACTAATGGATCTTACGTCATCTCTCTCTCACACACACACACACACACACACACAACCACACACACCAGCCTCCACTCTACTGATTCATACACACCTACTATACCTACAGAGATAGAGAGAGGAGAGAGAGAAAGAAAGAGGAAGAGAGAGATACAGCAATAACAAAAGAAGGGGTCCGACTGGCTCAGTGGTCTCATGTGCTTCCAAAAAAATTGGCCGGCACAGGCGCCGGTTAGCTGGTGCGGTACGGGGGACCGGTGTCGTGACACATGCTATCCCCCAGACACATCCTATCCCCCCCGACTCTTCCATTGGTTAAAATCGCTATTAAGTAAACACTCTATTAAATAACTCTCCATAAATAAACACTATTAATAAATACTCTATTTAATAAACTCTCTCTCTCTCTCTCTCTCTATATATATATATATATATATATATATATAAATTACATGAATATAGTAAGTATACAGCAGCTAATCAATACATTTAGTAAACTCCCTTTATTGTTAGTAACAGTTTCTATAATTAGACATTCTGGACTGATTTATTGATTGATTGATTGATTGATTGATTGGACACATCCTATCCCCCCGACTCTTCCATTGGTTAAAATCGTGCATGTGATTAATTCCCCATCTTCAGGTGTGTTGTTGCTACGCTGGCATACACAGCTGATACCAACAGGTAAAGCTAGCTAGCTATCGTGCACTTGCTATCCGCTATCACGCTAACCTTGTGCAAGATCAGCAGATAATTTGGATCCATATAAAATAATAAAGCGATAAAAAACAGCTAACCAGTAGCATGCTAGGCTAGCTAATACAATCAAAGGGAATCAGCACGACTGGCTAACGAGTAGCATGTTAGATACATCGGCTGGCTAACGTATTGGGTCCTAAATGGTCCTTCTGTAAGATACGTCAGAGGGGATGGGAGAGAGAGAGAGAGAGAGAGAGAGAGAGAGAGAGAGAGAGAGAGAGAGATACAGAGAGAAAAACAGAGAGAAAAGAAGGGAGATAGAGATACAGAGAGAGGGAGAGAGAGAGGGAGAGAGAGAGAGAGAGAGAGAGAGAGAGAGACAGAGAGATACAGAGAGAGAGAGAGAGAGATACAGAGAGAGAGAGAGAGAGACAGAGAGAGTAAGAGTAAGAGATAAGAGAGAGAAAGGAAGGGAGAGAGAGATACAGAGAGAGGGAGCGAGAGAGAGAGAGAGAGAGAGAGACAGAGAGATACAGAGAGAGAGAGAGAGAGAGAGATACAGAGAGAGAGAGAGAGAGATACAGAGAGAGAGAGAGATACAGAGAGAAAAACAGAGAGAAAAGAAGGGAGATAGAGATACAGAGAGAGGGAGAGAGAGAGGGAGAGAGAGATACAGAGAGAGGGAGAGAGAGAGGGAGAGAGAGAGAGAGAGAGAGAGACAGAGAGATACAGAGAGAGAGAGAGAGAGAGAGAGATACAGAGAGAGAGAGAGATACAGAGAGAGGGAGAGAGAGAGGGAGAGAGAGAGAGAGAGAGAGAGAGAGAGACAGAGAGATACAGAGAGAGAGAGAGAGAGAGATACAGAGAGAGAGAGAGAGAGAGAGATACAGAGAGAAAAGAAGGGAGAGAGATACAGAGAGAAAAGAAGGGGGAGAGAGAGATACAGAGAGAGAGAGAGAGATACAGAGAGAAAAGAAGGGAGAGAGAGAGATACAGATAGAGGAAGAGATACACAGAGAGAGAGATAGAAATGGAAAGAGAGCCGACTCTCTGAACTCGATGGGCTCAATAATCTAATCATGGTTGAGAAATGACAACCTCTCATTTCTCTCTCCGCCCCTGAGAACCTTTTTTTCCAAATGGGGATTTAATCAAGGCTATGGCAACCCGGAGAAAAAGCTTCCAGCTGATGATTAGTGAGAGGGGATATCAGTCTCCCTTTCTAAAGCTGGAGCACAGGCACCCAGACCAAAGGGCTGTGATCAATTAGTAATTTATCAATAAATCAGCCAAGAGGAAGACATAACAGCCCTGACATTTCAGCTCCTCCTCACCCTATTCTGCTTCCTTACATTCACACACTCATTAATACACCACACACTGCAGGGACACACAACCTTCACTCGGATTTCACAGAACAGAAGATAGTAATACACTAGAATAGGAGATATTAGTCTATAAACACCCTCAATAAACACTCCTATACACTAGAATAGGAGATATTAGTCTATAAACACCCTCAATAAACACTCCTATACACTAGAATAGAGATATTAGTCCATAAACACCCCAATAAACACTCCTATACACTAGAATAGGAGATATTAGTCTATAAACACCCTCAATAAACACTCCTATACACTAGAATAGAGATATTAGTCCATAAACACCCCAATAAACACTCCTATACACTAGAATAGGAGATATTAGTCCATAAACACCCTCAATAAACACTCATATACACTAGAATAGGAGATATTAGTCCATAAACACCTCAATAAACACTCCTATACACTAGAATAGGAGATATTAGTCCATAAACACCCTCAATAAACACTCCTATACACTAGAATAGGAGATTTTAGACCATAAACACTCCAATAAACACTCCTATACACTAGAATAGGAGATATTAGTCCATAAACACCTCAATAAACACTCCTATATGCTAGAATAGGAGAGATCAGTCCAAAAATACCTCAATAAACACTCCTATACACTAGAATAGGAGATATTAGTCCATAAACACCTCAATAAACACTCTTATACACTAGAATAGGAGATATTAGTCCATAAACACCTCAATAAACACTCCTATACACTAGAATAGGAGATTTTAGACCATAAACACCAGAATAAACACTCCTATACACTAGAATAGGAGATATTAGTCCATAAACACCTCAATAAACACGCATATACACTAGAATAGGAGATATTGGTCCATAAACACCAGAATAAACACTCCTATACACTAGAATAGGAGATATTAGTCCATAAACACCTTAATAAACACTCCTATACACTAGGATAGGAGATATTATTCCATAAACACCCCTCAACAAACACTCCTATACACTAGAATAGGAGATATTAGTCCATAAACACCTTAATAAACACTCCTATACACTAGAATAGGAGATATTATTCCATAAACACCTCAATATACACTCCTATACACTAGAATAGGAGATATTAGTCCATAAACACCTTAATAAACACTCCTATACACTAGAATAGGAGATATTAGTCCATAAACACCTTAATAAACACTCCTATACACTAGAATAGGAGATATTATTCCATAAACACCTCAATATACACTCCTATACACTAGAATAGGAGATATTAGTCCATAAACACCTTAATAAACACTCCTATACACTAGAATAGGAGATATTATTCCATAAACACCTCAATATACACTCCTATACACTAGAATAGGAGATATTAGTCCATAAACACCTTAATAAACACTCCTATACACTAGAATAGGAGATATTATTCCATAAACACCTCAATATACACTCCTATACACTAGAATAGGAGATATTAGTCCATAAACACCTTAATAAACACTCCTATACACTAGAATAGGAGATATTATTCCATAAACACCTCAATATACACTCCTATACACTAGAATAGGAGATATTAGTCCATAAACACCTTAATAAACACTCCTATACACTAGAATAGGAGATATTAGTCCATAAACACCTCAATAAACACTCCTATACACTAGAACAGGAGATATTAGTCCATAAACACCTTAATAAACACTCCTATACACTAGAATAGGAGATATTATTCCATAAACACCTCAATATACACTCCTATACACTAGGATAGGAGATATTAGTCAGTAATAGTAAGTTATGGTCTGTAAATGTGTTGATTTAGTCACCTGCTGTCTTTTAATCCACCACTACCCTCCGCAAACTGAGCCTGAATATTTAATCAGGTAATATGTGATTTAACTCCAGATGAACAACAAAAGCTCCCACATAATATTCCTGTTTAAAAAGCCGAGGATAGTTTATGTGAGGGACTGTTTGTTCTGAAGCTCAGTGATGTAATGCCCTCTGGGCTGCAAATTAAGCGGATGAAATGGGCATAAACCTGTCGGAGAGATGACATCAGGAAACGGATGAAGAGTGTAAATCTGAGAGGCTGCAGAGTCGATTCCCACAGCATCACCACCTACACCACGGCCCAGGTGGATTTAGCATTCCCCTGCTCTAACACACCTGAACCAGCTCAGTTCCAGTTTCCAATATCATCTACGTTTGCATACACTACATGTCCAAATGTTTGTGGACACCCGTTATAAAATGAATATTTTTCTATTATATTTTATTATATACTAGTCCCTGTAGATGTCCCTGAAGCCTCGAAGGACCATGCATGGGCTAGAGGGGTATAAAGCCCCCCAGCATTGAGCTGTGGAGCACTGGAAGAGCTGTATCCTCTGAAATGATGGTGGTGGAGCTCCATCCAGTACTTTTGGGATGAGTTGGGGAGTTGGGAATGATGAGGCGGGGTGTTGATCATCATCCAACATCCTGACCTTACTAACTCTGCTGTTGCTGAATGCAATCAAATCCTCACAGCAATGCACCTCCAAAATCTAGTAGAAAGCCTTCTTCCCTGGACAGTAGAGACAGTTACTCCAACAGAAGCTGGATAAACTCTTTTAATACCCTTGATTTCAGTAGAAACAATGAATGAGCAGGCGTCCCAATACTTTTATCCATAACCAATCATGTAACCAGGTAAAGAACCATTTAAGCATCCAAATGATTCCTCGACTTGTTATGATTCTATACAGAACCACCGTCTTTACTAAAGCCCCCTTTGCATGTACCTGAGTGTGAGAGGTGTTGTCTGGCCAGCCTGACCACAGTGAGCGAGATCGCTCATCGTCCCTAAGCAGATTAGAGCTGTTCGGTAGTTCAGCACAGATTCCCTTTAAGCTTCATACCGCAGCACTTATCAGTTTAAACACTGTATTAATAAGCCACAATACACTGTGACCTTACTGTAAGACTATATGTGTGTGTGTGTGTGTGTGTGTGTGTGTGTGTGTGTGCATGAGCAGGATGCCCCTTTCACATGCTAGCTAGCGGTCAGAGTGCTAAGCGCTAATTGCTTCCCGTTTCAGAGGGTTACTTAAACAGGGCACACATTATCTCAGCTTAATCCATTAAAGCTGTTTTATAATTGATATTCTCCCCCCTCGGACCGCCATGAATCCCCCCGATAATTAATAAATCATATCAGATGAGCAGGGCTGAGACGAGCGAGGCTAAAGGCCTGCTAAAACGTTCACATATTAGCTAATGAAATATTTAACTCGAATATCAGAACCAATTTGCTGAGGACAGTGTGAGGATCAGCAGACATGAAGTAGGCAGGTATTCTTATTATCATTATTATTATCGTTTATTATTATTACCGCTATTATTAGTTTTAGTAGTAGTAATAGTTTTGGTAGCAGTAGTAGTGGTAGTAATAGCAGTGGTAGGAACAGCAGTAGTAGTAGTAGCAGCAGTAGTAGTAATAGTAGCAGTAGCAGTAGCAGTAGTAGTAGTAGCTGTAGCAGCAGTAGTAGTAGTAGTAGCAGTAGTGGTAGTAGTAGTAGTAGCTGTAGCAGCAGTAGTAGTAGTAGTAGTAGCAGTAGTAGTAGTAGCAGTAGTAGTAGTAGCAGTAGTAGTAGTAGTAGCAGTAGTAGCAGTAGTAGTAGTAGTAATAGTAGTAGTAGTAGCAGTAGTAGTTACAGTAGTAGTAGTAGTAACAGCAGTAGTAATAGCAGAAGTACTAGTAACAGTAGTAGCAGTAGCAATAGCAGTATTAGTAGTAACAGCAGTAGTAGTAGCAGTAGTAGTAGTAGTAGTAGTAGTAGTAATAACAGTAGTAGTAATAGCAGCAGTAGTGGTAGCAGTAGTAGTAGTAGTAGTAACAGTAGCAATAGCAGTAGTAGGAGGAGGAGCAGCAGTACTAATAGCAGTAGTAGTAGAAGCAATAGCAGTAATAGTAGTAATAGTAGTAATGACAGTAGTAATAACAGTAGTAGTAGTAACAGTAGTAGTGGTAGCAATAGTAGCAGTGGCAGTAGTGGTAGTAGCAGTAATAGTATCGGTAGTATATGCATTATTACTCCATCCAATGTGTAGAATCAGACTCAGGAGCAGAAGATCAGAACCTGGTTGGAGAGGATTATTCTGGAGGAGTCTTAGAGTCTTTTTTAAACCTCAGACGTTTAGTCTGGTCTGATCTTGATTGATGGTTGAAGTGAGCGGTGAAGAAGATCACCACCATGGCCAGATCCAGAGATGTTGTAGAGGAGTCTGGGAAGGGCTTTAAACAGATCTCAGAACAGTTAGAAATCAGCCGCTGTTCCACCGGCCACTAAATCATCTGGAATCAAGTGGAACAGCAGATCATGAAGATCACATCTCCAGATGTTTAAATATGTTCACAAAGACAAAGCTTTTCATGGGGTGGATCTGACTGTGGGGGGAAAGCTGGTAAAGTAGCTCAGGAGCAGTCCTTGCTTCACATTTCCACAGTGTGTGTGTGTGTGTGTGTGTGTCTGTGTGTGTGTGAGTGAGCGGTGAACTCCAGGTGCCGTACTCAAGCGCTGGATTTTCTGCCTGTGTTAATTATTGATAACACCTCGAGAGAACAGCTTGAACAAACAGACGAAATGTCACACTGCTGTTTAGACTCGGCTCTGCATGCTAATGCTACTGATTAGCCTCTGTTGTTCTGTTGCACCTCATTTAGTAAACAAAGAAACTCTTCTGGGTAAAAAATACACTTTTACCCCAATTACCCTTCTCTCCTCTTTATGGAATTTGTTATTTTTTTAAAGATAGCATACATTATATTCCACATTAAAGCAGCATTATGCGACAATCCATTGCTTTTGCTCCTGGGCCCCCTCTACAGGTGAGGAGTGTAATTCACTTTTACTCCACTGCAGTAAATACAAAGCACGCTTTGAACATCCCCTCATGGACAGTCGGCAGTACACGTGCATTTCTGGGCAAGCTGAGAGATCCAGAAGCTTAATCTGACGGTAGAGAAGCATATGGACTGAGGCGGTAGAGTAACGCTACAGGATTTTACACTAATATGTTGTTTCTAGGGGGTTGATATAGTTTCCCAAGTGGTTTCTATGTTGTTGCTAAGTAGTTAATATGGTATCCCAGGGGGATGTTCTGGTGCTGGTCAGTGTTTTCTGGATGGCTCTTATAGTATTGTAAGGTTGTTGCTATGGTATCCCAAGTGTTCTCAATGCATTTCGTCTTAGGTGGTTGCTCAGGTTTCTATGTTGTTGCTAAGTAGTTAATATGGTATCCCAGGGGGATGCTCTGGTGTTGGTCAGTGTTTGCTGGGTGGCTCTTATAGTATTCTAAGGTTGTTGCTATGGTATCCCAAGTGTTCTCAATGCATTTCGTCTTAGGTGGTTGCTCAGGTTTCTATGTTGTTGCTAAGTGGTTAATATGGTGTCCCAGGGGATGCTCTGGTGTTGGTAAGTGTTTTATGGGTGGCTCTTATAGTGTTGTAAGGTTGTTGCTATGGTATCCCAAATGTTTTCAATGCATTTCATCTTAAGTGGTTGCTCAGGTGTTGCCAAGTGGTTGTTTGGGTGTTACTAACATGGGCACCATAATAAATATGTAAGAACACAGACTCCAGAGAACCAGGTGTGCATAATTAGACGCAAGGTGAGTTACGTAGGGAGTGTGTAGCACCCTTGAGAACTCGAGAACAGGTGGAGGGGTGGCAGAACTGTCTCCGCCGTCTCCAGCAGATCTGCAGTATTTTCCAATTGAGAACCCAAAACCATGAGACCTACAAGGCCGGTGTTTCAGATAAAATGGCCAATCTCTAACCCATAGCCTGGCATCCTATTCTATTGGCAACACTTCGCTCCAGGGACTAGGCACACCACTAAAGTAGCTGAAGTAATACAAAAGGGCACCTGGGCAACCACCTAAGATGAAATGCATTGAAAACACTTGGGATACCATAGCAACAACCTTGCAACACTATAAGAGCCATCCAGCAAACAATTACACCCACACCAGAGCATCCATTGTGGATACTTTATTAACCACTTAGCAACACCATAGAAACCTCTTGGGTTACCACAAAAGCCATTTGTCATATCAGTCATTTTGCAACAACATAGTAACCACTTGGAAAACTATATCAGCCCCCTAGAAACACCCTAGCATCCGCTAAACAATACCATAACAGCTGCCGAAAGTACCACTGCAACCACCATGCAATACCAGAACACCAATGTAGCAGCAAACTTAGCAACACTATAACAGACCCCTTTGATACCATATTAACCACTTAGCAACACTATAGCAGACCCCTTTGATACCATATTAACCACTTAGCAACACTATACCAGACCCCTTTGATACCATATTAACCACTTACCAACACCATAGAAACCTCTTGGGTTACCACAAAAGCCATTTGCCATATCAGTCATTTTGCAACAACATAGTAACCACTTGGAAAACTATATCAACCCCCTAGAAACACCCCAGCATCCGCTAAACAATACCATAACAGCTGCCGAAAGTACCACTGCAACCACCATGCAATACCAGAACATGTAGCAGCAAACTTAGCAACACTATACCAGACCCCTTTGATACCATATTAACCACTTAACAACACCATAGCAACCTCTTGGGATAACATAGTGTCCACAAACCTTTGGACATGTTACGTTTCTTCAGATTCTACCTAAAGACTAGGCCCACAGCCTATAAACCCAAGCAATCTCAATCCTGAAACTGACTAAGAGGTCCTGATGCCATCATTCCTGGTCTGAACGGACGTTTTCCATCATCTCACCCTGAAAACACTCTTCAGGAATACACACCTCTCCTAATGAGCTCACAGCTCTCCTCAAACGGGCCTTTACGAGCAGCAATTTCCGTGGCTATAACATAGCAGAGAACAATTAAGGGGCGACCTTCAGTGGCATCTCCACTTTTCGGAGTCATTAGAGCCCCGAGGGGCTTCGGTGCCGAGATAAAAGCAAACAAACCGCTCCTAATCGCAGCTATAATACGCATGCAAAGGGTCATTAGCCATGCCAGCTCTTTAGCGGGAGAGCAGGCAAGCGACTGACTGAGCTAGGCTACACTGGGCTATGCTAGTCACTTATTGTCTTTGGCAGAAGTGTAAGATCCTCCTGCTTATCCTGGAAACCCCTGGAGTGAGGAGACTTTGGGCTGTTCGGAGCCTCAGGGCCGACCACAGGCCTGCACTACCGTATTAGCAGATGAAACACGAGCGGCTACGGAGCTGATTCTGGGTCAGTCTGAGCGCTGTAAGGGATCAACGCTATCCTCATTGCAGCACACACAAAAAAAAAAACGAGACATGAGAGCGAGAGCGAGAGCAGAGCGCGGATTAGCCAGGCAGATTTCAGAGAATCCGGGCCGGGGACTAGCGCCGGATTACAGCAGCGCAACAAAGCCGGAAAACTTTCCGGCAAGAATTAGCATGAGGTAGACTTCCAGAACAAGAGAGAAGGAGTTAACCCTTCACTGCTTACACACACCAGCTTTTAATCCACTCTGCAGTTCCAACACCTTTATTAATAACATCGCTGCAAATATGATTTATTTTAGCTTATGAAATGTAAAACACTGAGTGCCGTAACACTGTGAGCTCTCTGAACCCCTAACAGAGAGCCAGCAGAGCAATAATCCATCTGCAGGTTTCTGTTTACTTTTATTTACAGAAAAAAAAAATGATCTAACAAAATTAAACACAAATAAATATTAATGATAATTCAGCAGCATTTTAAACAGAGCAACATGAAGTTTCTATAATTATTCAGCATATACTATACTACAGTGTACAGTGGTTTCTACGATAAAGTATTCAGTATCTACTATGAATTATTCAGTATCCATTATGAATCATTCAGTATCCATTGAGAATCAATCAGTATCCATTATGAATCATTTAGTATCCATTGAGAATCATTCAGTATCCAGTAAGAATCAATCAGTATCCATAATGAATCATTCAGTATCCATTGAGAATCAATCAGTATCCATTGAGAATCAATCAGTATCCATTATGAATCATTCAGTATCTATTATGAATCATTCAGTATCCATTAAGAATCAATCAATATCCATTATGAATCATTCAGTATCCATTAAGAATCAATCAGTATCCATAAAGAATCATTCAGTATCCAGTAAGAATCAATCAGTATCCATAATGAATCATTCAGTATCCATTGAGAATCAATCAGTATCCATTGAGAATCAATCAGTATCTATTATGAATCATTCAGTATCCATTATGAATCATTCAGTATCCATTAAGAATCAATCAATATCCATTATGAATCATTCAGTATCCATTGAGAATCAATCAGTATCCATAATGAATCATTCAGTATCCATTACGAATCAATCAGTCTCTACTTAGCATCATTCAGTGTATATTAAGAATTATTCTGTATCTATTATGAATAATTCAGTGTCTACTAAGAATTGTTCAGTATATATTATGAATCATTCAGTGTCTACTATGAATCATTCAGTATCCATTATGAATCATTCAGGATCCATTGAGAATCAATCAGTATCCATTATGAATCATTCAGTATCCATTATGAATCATTCAGTATCCATTGAGAATCAATCAATATACATTATGAATCATTCAGTATCCATTAAGAATCAATATGTATCCATTATGAATCATTCAGTATCCATTATGAATCATTCAGTATCCATTAAGAATCAATCAGTATCCATTATGAATCATTCAGTATCCATTAAGAATCAATATGTATCCATTATGAATCATTCAGTATCCATTGAGAATCAATATGTATCCATTATGAATCATTCAGTATCCATTATGAATCATTCAGTATCCATTAAGAATCAATCAGTATCCATTATGAATCATTCAGTATCCATTGAGAATCAATCAGTATCCATTATGAATCATTCAGTATCCATTATGAATCATTCAGTGTCTACTAAGAATTGTTACGAATCAATCAGTATCTATTATGAATCATTCAGTGTCTACTATGAATTATTCAGTATCGATAATGATAAATTCAGTATGCATTATGAATTATTTAATAACTATTATGATTGATTTCACTGTGGAAACTATCAGTATCTGCCTGAATGGTTTGAAGTGATATAGTTGGGAGAACAGTGATTCACTGGATGGGGGAGAGGAAGCAGAGCAGCAGTTGCATTATTATTGCATCATGTTTGGTTTGATTACAGCTGAGAGAGAGGCAGTACTCATCAGTACCCCCCCCCCCCACACACACACACACACTAATTACAGAGGGATAATTAAAGACAGAGGAGCGATTAAACCTGATTGGAGCAGATTTTCTTTAGATGAGTCAGCAACTTCACATCACAACTTTCACTAAACACACACACACACACACACACACACACACTCCTGGTCTAAAGCAAACAGTGGTGTGATGAGGTGTGTGCAGTGTGTTCATTATTAAAGCAGTTGGTTTATTCAAGTAATCAAAAAGGAATTGAAAATATCTAAACACTGAATTAGTAAACAACATCAGTTCCAGCAGTTCAGACACGGTTCCTCGGACACGGTTCCTCAGACACGGTTCCTCGGACACGGTTCCTCAGACACAGTTCCTCAGCGTTTCCCTCTCCCTGAAAGCATGAAGAACATCTGACTCGAACTGAGACTCAAAAGGAGAACCTCCCTAAAAGCATGAAGAACATCTGCCTCGAACTGAGACTCAAAATGAAAAAAAAAAGCATGAAGAAGATCTGACTTGAGCCGAGACTCAAAAGGAGAAACTCCCTAAAAGCACGAAGAACATCTGACTCGAACTGAGACTCAAAAGGAGAACCTCCCTAAAAACATGAAGAAGAACATCTGACTCAAACTGAGACTCAAAAGGAGAACCTCTATAAAAGCATGAAGAACATCTGACTCGAACTGAGACTCAAAAGAAGAACCTTTCTAAAAGCATGAAGAACATCTGACTCGAACTGAGACTCAAAAGGAGAACCTCCCTAAAAGCATGAAGAACATCTGACTCGAACTGAGACTCAAAAGGAGAACCTCCCTAAAAGCATGAAAAAGAACATCTGACTCAAACTGAGACTCAAAAGGAGAACCTCCCTAAAAGCATGAAAAAGAACATCTGACTCGAACTGAGACTCAAAAGGAGAACCTCCCTAAAAGCATGAAAAAGAACATCTGACTCAAACTGAGACTCAAAAGGAGAACCTCCCTAAAAGCATGAAGAAGAACATCTGACTCGAACTGAGACTCAAAAGGAGAACCTCCCTTAAAGCATGAAAAAGAACATCTGACTCGAACTGAGACTCAAAAGGAGAACCTCCCTAAAAGCATGAAGAAGAACATCTGACTAAAAAAGGAGTCTGATTCCTCCGGAAGCTGAGAAAGGCCCGTCTCCCTCCACCCATCCTCACCCTCTTCTATAGAGGGACCACAGAGAGCATCCTAAGCAGCTGCATCACTGCCTGGTTTGGGACCTGCACAGCCTCTGACCGCAAGACCCTCCAACGTATTGTGAGGACAGCTGAGAGGATCATCTGAGTCTCTCTCCCCTCCGTCATGGACATTTACACCACCCGCTGCATCCGCAAAGCAACCAGCACTGTGGATGACTCCACCCACCCTTCACACAGACTGTTCTCCCTCCTGCCATCAGGAAGAAGGTACCGCAGCATCCGGTCCAACATGACTCTGCAATAGCTTCTTCCCCCAGACCATCAGACTTCTCAGCTCCAGAGACTGAACTGATGTGTGCATCTCAAATTGGGGAGGACAATTGGTAGATGGTAGATGAGATGAGTCAGGGCTGTGAGTGATCCAGCGGTCAAAGGTGCTGCCACTATGACCTGAGGAGCGCTGGTTCGAATTCCGGGTCATGCTGCCTGCCATCAGCAGCCGGAGCCTAAGGGAGCACAACTGGCCTCGCATGGTAATTTTTGGCTGGCACGGGCGTCTGCGAGCCGATACATCAGAGCTGGGTACCCGGTGCTTTCCTCCAAGTGCTTGGTTGCTGATGTCTGTTGAAACGGTCAAACTATCATTGTCCATACAGTGATCCATACAGGACGTTCCCATGTAGGGAACAGTTTCGGACACTGGCTTTACGCAGGTTTTGCTGGCAGAAAAACTCAAAAAGAGAACTTCAGAGAAGTATTTCAGGTAACGCAGGAAAAGAGTGAACAGCACTGGAGGATAGGAAGTGTAAGAGTGTGTGTGTGTGTGTGTGTGTGTGATACTTGGTAATTGAGTGCAATCATGTGAAGTTTTTGTAGCTCTAAGGAAAAGCTTATCTCAAAAATCATTTACTTTTAGTGGAGGAATCTAAACAATTCTGCCTCACCTGGATCAACATCAGAGCACAGCAGCAGCGTGAGCGAGAGAGAGAGAGAGACAGAAAGAGAGCGAGAGACACTCAGGTTTAATAGGTAAACATATTTAGCTTGCCGCAGATCCGTCACTGTAACTGTGTGAAGCATCTTTAATGCAGACTTTGTCACAGTCATTAAAAACCAAAGTTAACTCTGCCTGAGGCAACACGAGCGAGGCCTCCGAAAACTTCTCTAATTGTGTCTCCATCTCTCTCCATCTCACACACACATACACACACACACACACTGTTTATTAAACAGCCTGAACTTTATCCTGCAACTCAGAGGTGTGGGAACCTTGATATAACGAAGCATCATGGCTAGGGATGTCCCGGTCCAATCCAGTGACAAGCCAGGCATTTTTAATGGATCTAGTATCAGCTTTTTAAGGTTCCGATCCACCTCCGATCCCTAGATTAGCTGTAGCACAGCGCCATCTAGCCACCATCAGTAGACATGATCCTCAGCAGCTGCAGACGAACCTCACATTTTTATTTTAGAGATTTTTCTGAACTGATAAGAGCGGCGACGTTAGCGGTTAGCAGCCAAAACAGAAGCTAAAGTTAGCGCTAATGCTAACTCTCCATTCCACCAGAGCGTGAGTAACGTTCCTCCATCCCGTCTTTCCTCCTGAATTACTCCTGATTAGAACCCAGACTATGGTGGAAATGCTCTAATGTTCCACCAGCGAGAGAACCAGGCTCCGTTCTCTCCATTCTATGCGAACCAACAGTGCATTCAGAACCGAGGAGGAGGCTAATGCTAATGCTAATGCACACATGCTAAGTGATCAAACTGCACCAGACTGCACCAGACCAGACTGATTTTTGAAGATCTCTTTTGAGATTTGCGACCTGGACTGAAGGCCCAGTAGCTCACAGTACCGGGTCTCCACCAGTAATGATCTCCAGTTCTGTACAGGTGTGTGTTTCAGCTGAGAGAGAGCATTAGAGATCATGTTTCTCTAATGAAAACATGACCTGGAATACATTGGAGGACCAGAGTGAGGGTGTAAGACACATGAACCAAAGCAGAGAGGAGAGACGGGTGCGTGAAACATGAATATCGATAAGGAAAGAAAAGCAAGGTCAAAAGGTCACTGGGTTAATTGTAGGCCCAGTCTATAATCTGCGAGTACATTTCAGTTATGGAAAGATTTGACTCATCAGTTCGTTAGAAATACCTACATTTAGAGCATTATTATTATTCACCCTAATGAGACTGTAGCTCCGCCTCCTCAGTGTATATCACAATACCTACATTTAGAGCATTATTATTATTCACCCTAATGAGAGACTGTAGCTCTGCCTCCTCAGTGTATATCACAATACCTACATTTAGAGCATTATTATTATTCACCCTAATGAGACTGTAGCTCCGCCTCCTCAGTGTATATCACAATACCTACATTTAGAGCGTTATTATTATTCACCCTAATGAGAGACTGTAGCTCCTCCTCCTCCTCAGTGTATATCACAATACCTACATTTAGAACGTTATTAATTATTATTCACCCTAATGAGAGACTGTAGCCCCGCCTCCTCAGTGTATATCACAATACCTACATTTAGAACGTTATTAATTATTATTCACCCTAATGAGAGACTGTAGCTCCTCCTCCTCCTCAGTGTATATCACAATACCTACATTTAGAGCATTATTATTATTCACCCTAATGAGAGACTGTAGCTCCTCCTCCTCCTCAGTGTATATCACAATACCTACATTTAGAACGTTATTAATTATTATTCACCCTAATGAGAGACTGTAGCTCCTCCTCCTCCTCAGTGTATATCACAATACCTACATTTAGAGCATTATTATTATTCACCCTAATGAGAGACTGTAGCTCCTCCTCCTCCTCAGTGTATATCACAATACCTACATTTAGAGCATTATTAATTATTATTCACCCTAATGAGAGACTGTAGCTCCTCCTCCTCCTCAGTGTATGTCACAATACCTACATTTAGAGCGTTATTAATATTCACCCTAATGAGAGACTGTAGCTCCGCCTCCTCCTCAGTGTATATCACAATACCTACATTTAGAACGTTATTAATTATTATTCACCCTAATGAGAGACTGTAGCTCCGCCTCCTCAGTGTATATCACAATACCTACATTTAGAACGTTATTAATTATTTTTCACCCTAATGAGAGACTGTAGCTCCGCCTCCTCAGCATATATCACAATACCTACATTTAGAGCGTTATTAATTATTATTCACCCTAATGAGAGACTGTAGCTCCGCCTCCTCAGTGTATATCACAATACCTACATTTAGAGCGTTATTAATTATTATTCACCCTAATGAGAGACTGTAGCTCCGCCTCCTCAGCATATATCACAATACCTACATTTAGAGCATTATTAATTATTATTCACCCTAATGAGAGGCTGTAGCTCCGCCTCCTCAGCATATATCACAATACCTACATTTAGAGCGTTATTAATTATTATTCACCCTAATGAGAGACTGTAGCTCCTCCTCCTCCTCAGTGTATATCACAATACCTACATTTAGAATGTTATTAATTATTATTCACCCTAATGAGAGACTGTAGCTCCGCCTCCTCAGTGTATATCACAATACCTACATTTAGAACGTTATTAATTATTATTCACCCTAATGAGAGACTGTAGCTCCTCCTCCTCCTCAGTGTATATCACAATACCTACATTTAGAATGTTATTAATTATTATTCACCCTAATAAAAGACTGTAGCTCCGCCTCCTCAGTGTATATCACAATACCTACATTTAGAGCGTTATTAATTATTATTCACCCTAATGAGAGACTGTAGCTCCTCCTCCTCCTCAGTGTATATCACAATACCTACATTTAGAATGTTATTAATTATTATTCACCCTAATGAGAGACTGTAGCTCCTCCTCCTCCTCAGTGTATATCACAATACCTACATTTAGAGCGTTATTAATTATTATTCACCCTAATAAGAGACTGTAGCTCCGCCTCCTCAGTGTATATCACAATACCTACTAATGAGACCCAAGCCTATCCAGCCAACAACAGTAGCTGCAGGAGAACGCACTGATGGGCGGACCCCGGAGAGGGCAGTTTGGGTCAGTGCTACTGGGTATCAGTGCAGTGCTTGTTAGGACTCTGGGAGTGAGTGGAGGTTGTTCCCATAATGCCCTACAGAGGTTTTAACAAAGCTGAGACGTCTGCAGCCTCATTACCGTAATGGAGATATTGTTCATTTGGCTGAACGGAGAAGCAATATAGACATACTGTTATATATCATTATTATTACAGCTTCTTTTATTGCTTTCATAAACAATATATTATTGTCTGCACTACCCTCTCTCGCTCCCTTTCCCCCTTCGCTCCCTCTCTCCCTCGCCCTAATTGAGTGAGCATACCGTTAACAAATTAAAACAATTACATCCGCAGGCCAGCGGCCCACCGGAGCATGAAGACGAGAAAATAACGAGAGGAAAGTACGACATTAAAATCATTACAGCACACAGCGCTAACTCCGAGAGAGAGAGAGAGAGAGAGAGAGAGAGAGAGAGAGAGAGTCATTAATGAGTTTGGCATAAACACTGAACTCAAAGCTCCACTGGAGTGAGATTGGAAATGCGCCATATTTTTAACCTCAGTGGTGTGGAATCCAGTCAGGGAGTACAAGTTCTGAGGTTCTTCAATTTGAAACTGTGGAGAAACCTCTTAAGGTGCTCTAAGGAACCCTCAAGGAACCTTTGTCATCTACAAACCTCTTCTTGAAGGTTCCTCAAAGCTCATTAGGAGGTTCCAGCAGCTGCAGCTCACCTGATTTACCATCATTAAGCCCTGATTTACCACCAAACCAGGTGTTGATCTGAGGAGAACTCTAAATAACACTAGACTCCATGAGAGAGGAGAACATTGGAGATGTTCTAATGATGAACACAGTGATGGAGAACCTCCACCACCACTTTCTGTAGGAACCTTATTATTTCACTAATTTTTGTGTCTTAGATGCTCATCTGACATTAAACTAACATTCATCTAAACGTCTTAGTTGATTAAATGCAACTGAACCATAACCTTAACCATACCTGTCAATCAATCCTGGGACCTGGCCTACCCTACCCATAGCCTAAACCTTAAATCCTATCCTAAATCTAATCCCTGAGTCGCACGTCCAGATTTGAAACCACATTTAAATGAATCTCAAATCTCCCTTTGGAAAATTTCATTGGATTTCATTTGACTTTTTGCCATTCAGACTTTAGAACATCTCTTTCAGTCCCAAAGATCCAACCACCCATTGATCCATCCATCTACCTATCCACTTCTTCCTGGTCAGGGTGGTGACATCCAGAACTTTTACAGATTCAGAACCACTGCCTAGATATCCAGAACAACCCCTATATCCCTAAAAATGAGACTATTTAAATAAGAAACAGCTCAATAAGAAGCATCTGCAGCCAAACTTTTCTCTTTACCTGAGCAATTGTGGTAGTTCTTGAATCTTGTAATTGAGCTCCTGCCATAGCTCAATTATCCTGTCCTTCATTGTAGAGGTCCATTGCACATGTAAATACATAGCCGTTATACTTTATTTACTTCTTGTGTTTAGTTATCATGCTCGATTATCATTGGTTGCTGATTGTATACTACCCATTATACACTACGAGATTATACTCAGTCTGGTCGCCCAGTCCGGTCGACAGAAAAATCACTAGTTTGACATACTTTGACTGGTCTGCAACGTAATTGGGAGGCCTCACGCACTGCTCGATTGTCTCTCCAACTGTCCACTCCAATTGACGAAAGATCTGCAGACCAGAGCCAACCAGCACAGACTTTAGGCCACGTGGCCTAACAGAAGTTAGGCCACGATTGCTCTGTATGAAACCATGGCCTTCACTAAGGAACTACTAAAGAGCCCTTATTTTTAAGAGTGTAGTTACTGTAATAAAAAAAAACAGCTTGTGCCTCAAATGTCCATTAATGAGTTTGAGCCGGAAGCACTGAGAATTGTAACAGTCAGCATCTTTCGCAAGAAGGTTGGGATAATTATAGTCTCGTTATCAGTGATTTTATGTTAATTTCATCCTATGTGACTTTGGAAAAAGGGAACATGTGTGCAGAATTTTTGAGCATCCCTATAGTTATCTTAGATGGACAGAAAGGACACTTACATAAAAGGCAATTTAACCACTAGGGGGTATAGAGTTCTTGTTGTTTTGCAGTTTATGTAATTTAATTGGGATTCAACATCAGCAGGTGGGAGTCTATACTTTTTTTTTTTACAGAAGTGCCCTTGAGACCCAGAACAGTGCCGGAGATCCTGAACTGAGCCTGAGAAATCCAGAACAGCTCACAGTAATCCACAACTTTTACTGAGATCCAGAACTACCCTGGACATGCAGTTTTCCTAAAGATCCAAAGCCCCTGGACATCCAGAACTGCCACTGGATCTATAAGCGTTTTAAGATCAAGAACTGTACCAAAGATCCAAAATTCAGGACTTTATTCTCCAGATATGCAGGACAGCTCCAGAGATGAAGACCCTACTCTGAAATCTAGAACCTCTCCTGATAGTCAGGCCTTTATCAGAGATACAGAACTATTCCAGGGACCCAGAACATCTCAACAGGTCCAGAACTGCCGCATAGATCCAGAACTCTCCCAGAGATCCAAAACTGTCCTTAAGATCTAGACCTTCTTTAAAATCATGAACTGTACCTGGGATCCAGAACTCCCAGGTATGTCGGACTACTCTGAGGTCTACAACTTCCCCTTTCACAGAGGTTCACGGATATCCAGAACTACCCCAAGGTCTGCCTTAGATATCCAGAACCGACTTAGAGATCCAGAGCTGCCTCTGAGATTCATAGCTCATGATCCATGACCCTCCCGGAGTCCCAGATCAGCCCATCTCAGATCCAGAATCGCCTAGTATTGCCCCAGACAGCCAGTTGTAGGCTGTAGTCAGTCTGTTGCAATATGTGCTTCAACAAATGTGGGCGCTGAGTGTGTGTGTGTGTGTGTGTGTGTGAGCATGTGTGTAAGGGTTGACATTCTGACAGAGACACTGAGAGGTCATCGACTTTATCAAGCTGTCCATCAGAAACAGAATGAACTCCAAACACCCTGTCACTTCTCCAAGTGCCCCGACACTATCAGATCCCCACAATGTCATTTGTCAGTGTGTGTGTGTGTGTGTGTGTGTGTGTGTGTGTGTATGTGTTTATCTTTGTACATTTAAAGGACAGAAGTTGTGTTTTGGGATGAGTTGGGGATGATGAGGTGTGGTGGTGATCCTCCATCCAACATCCTGAACTCACTAACGCCCTTGTGGGTGAATGCAATCAAATCCTCACAGCAGTGTGGTTTCAAAATCTAGTAGAAAGCCTTCTTCCTGGGACAGTAGAGACAGTTACTCCAACAAAAGCAGGATCAACTCATTTAATACCCTTGATTTAGGAAGAAACAATAAATGAGGTGTCCGAATACTTTACCTTTTTGATATAATGTGAATCAGGCAGTTGTTTTTTATGTTGTGCCAGAATGTTCTGAAAAATGGAAGCAGAAATGCTCAAAAATGCTTGTTGTTTGTGCAGGAATGAAAAATTACAGCAGCTCCTTTTGATAGCAACCTATTTTTATTCAGTTTTCCTCAGATAAACACCTCGATACACTGATAAGCGTTTAGTGTGTTCCTTTAATCCCACTTTTCCCCGCTCCGTTCTGATTGGAGGATGTTCCCTCTGAAGCTCAAAATGCTTGAGGCTATTAATTAAGGCCAAAGTGATTCACTTTATCAGGAGAGCACTCTGCTATAAATTAATAGCGCCCTCCAAATCAAATCTAATGCTTCTCTCTGGGTGATCAACTGGTGTGTGTGTGTGTGTGTGTGTCTGTGTGTGTGTGTGTGAGGGACGAGAGAGATTCTGTATCAGATTCTCCACTGTGTGTGAAATTTAATTAAACACGCCTCGTCACATTTCATACACTCTTATGAGTGTACACACACACTCTCTCTCACTCACACACACACACACACACACAGCCTCTATCAGCCTCTGTGTTTCTCTACTTTACTCTCTTGTTCTTCTCTGAGTACGACAGATGTGAAGAGTGTCGGCAGGGTCAGTGGTAGAGTCACTAACACCTCAACATATTTAATAATTTATTAATTTATTAAGATATTAATTGTTTTTGGCCCAAAATTAGACATTTCTTAACGTCTTGTTCACTGAGCATTACCCTTCACTCATTACGGCCCTAATTACCCCATAACTGGAGGTCTAACTAGGGATGCACCACTCCGAATTTTACTGTTTACTGATACCGATAAATAAACCTTGTGATTGGTCGAGACCCGATACCGATCGGATACCATTGTTGAATTGATAAACCATATATCTCATCATATAGGAGAGACTTAAGGCGTCAGGATTGACTTAAACATTACTTTACTAACTATAATAATAGTAAATCCATAAATATAGTAAATATAATTATAATAAATGAACACAGATATTAATTAACTGAATGTCTATTTAAATTTTAAAAATTGTGCTGGATCTCGGAACAGTGTTGACCAGGCTCAGGACTTTTATTCTGAATGTCTGTGTCTGAAAGTCTATGAGATCAAAAAGGAGCGAGCAGCTCCTCCCTTCTCTGTTCTGCTTATATAGAAGATCAGCTGTGGCAGTGATGTCATTGCCCTGGCCATGCTCTTACTGGGTGGTCGAGGGCACGGTGCTGGTCAGATAGGGCAAGTACTGCTGTTTGCTATGATATGTACATCATGTTTGTACGTTACTCTGATCCTGGGTTATGAAGCCTATGAATACCGGCGGTGCGGAAATCGGGTTCAGTGATTGGACCGTTCCTGTGGATCGGCCTAATGATCCGATACCCGATCCAGCTAATTTTGTTAGTATCGGGACCGATATCTGATGCTAGTGTTGGAACGCTGCATCTCTACTTAGTAATTGCTAGGCAGTTAGTATGTTATCCAAGATGGTTGCTATGGTATCTCAAGTGGTTGCCTGGTGATTTATCCGTGGTCAACCTGAGCTGAGGACGCCACTCACTAGGACCCCATAGGAGGGTGAGGACAAGCACATGCCTCCTCCTATACATGTGGAGTCAGACGCTGCCTCTAATCCAACTCACGAGGCAGCCAATGCACTCAGAGGAAAGTGCTGGGTCCCCACAATAGGAGTGATGAGGGGAGACAGTGCCATCTACCCACCCAGAGAGAGCATGGCCAGTTGTGCTCTCTCAGGTGCTGGCTGCTGACGGCAAATCAGCATGACTCGGGATTTGTACTTATGGGAAATTCTGCGAAAATCTGTTGCTATAGGAAACGATTCGTCCAATCAAAAAGCACAAATCACACAACCGGTACCACAAATCTAGAACTGCAGCTGACAGAACCCCCTCTGGACAGTTACGGGCAGCTAGAACTCACATGTGAAAGAGTGACAGTAATGTGTGTAAATGATATACACACATTTTCTACAGCTCCAGCACCCCCCCAGTACACCCCCAGCACCACCTCTAGTGACACACACACACACACACACTCGAGCCTGGGTGACTCATGGGTAGATCCAGTGTGTGTGGGTGTTTGTTTAGCTGGTAATATGTGTCCCCTCATGTCTATTTAAGCAAACAGGGCGCTTTAGGGGCAGCAAACACACTCCCTGCCTCACACACACACACACACACACACACACACACACGCGAGAGCTGTGTCTGACGCGGTTTAGTTAATTGATATGGTTTATGCAAATGTAAATGTCAGTGTAACAGGTGCTCTGCTCAGTTTCTGCATAATCAAAGTGAAAACCCCCCAGAACCTGCAGACGAGTCCAA
Source organism: Salminus brasiliensis (assembly GCF_030463535.1). Lineage (NCBI taxonomy): Eukaryota > Metazoa > Chordata > Actinopteri > Characiformes > Bryconidae > Salminus > Salminus brasiliensis. The sequence continues at coordinate 3,581,875 of NC_132899.1, read as the reverse complement.
ACCCAGAGAACGAGAGGTTCAGGAGAAGAGCAGAACAACCTCAATAACAGCCATCAGACCCAAAACCTCCAACATATGGTTTAAAGATGCTCGGTGATGACAGAAATCAGGTGGAGCCATGACTACAACACACACATTTCCACAGAATCAGACAGAAAATATTAATGTAGAATAGAATAAAATAGAATAGAATAAAGTAAAATAGAATAAAATAGAATAGAATAAAATAGAAAAGAATAAAATAAAAAAGAATAAAATAAAAAAGAATAAAATAGAATAGAACAAAATGGAATTGGAAAGATTAGAAACTGAACAGAAACAGTGTAGAAAAGAAGAGATCAGAACAGTGCAGAACAGAGTAGAATAGAAAAAGAGATGATAGAACAATGCAGAATTGAATAGAATAATGTAGAATAGAATAAAGTAGAATAGAATAGAGTAGAGTAGAATAGAACAAAATGGAATTGGAAAGATTAGAAACTAAACAGAAACAGTGTAGAAAAGAAGATAACAGAACAGTGCATAATAGAATAGAATAGAACTGAAAAGGAGAGAATAAAACAATGCAGAATAGAATAGAATAGAATTGAAAAGGAGAGAAACGAACAATGCAGAATTGAATAGAATAAAGTAGAATAGATCAAAGTAGAATAGAGTAGAATAGAATAAATTAGAAAATAATAGAATAGAGTAGAATAGAATATAATAGAATAAAGTAGAAAAGAATAGAGTAGAGTAGAATAGAGTAGAATAGAATAAAGTAGAAAAGAATAGAGTAGAGTAGAATAGAATAGAGTAGAATAGAATAAAATAGAAAAGAATAGAGTAGAGTAGAATAGAATAAAGTAGAAAAGAATAAAGTAGAGTGGAACAGAATAGCGCAGAATAGAACAATATGGAATTGGAAAGATTAGAAACTGAACAGAACAGTGCAGAATAGAAAAGAAGAGAATAGAATGTACTTCCTTTATTTAACCAGGGTAGTCACACTGAGATTAAAATCTCTTTTACAAGCAAGCCCTGGCCAAGATAGCAGCACAGACACAAAAACTACACCCTGAATAACAAATAGAATTATGTAAAATAGAAATGAAGAGAATAAAACAATGCAGAATAGAATAAAATAGAATATAATAGAAGAGGAGAGATTATAAACAAAACGGATACAGATGGAATAGAAAAGAAGAGAACAGAACAATGCAGAATAGAATTGAAAAGGAGAGAATAGGACAATGGAAAATAGAAAATAATAGAGAAGGAGAGAACAGAAGAGAACAGAGCAGAATACAATAGAAGAGGACAGATTAGAAACTGAACAGAAATAGAGAATAGAAAAGAAGATAGAATAGAATAATGTAGAAGAACCAGCCAGAAAAGAATATATAATAGAATAGACTGTTTCAACAAATTGAATTGAATCGCAAAATAAAAAACAGTATAAAATCACAGAATAGAAACTGACAAAAATGGACAGAATGGAACAAAATAGACTAGATTAGAAACTGAAGTAAAAAACAAAACATAGAATAGAAATAGTCAAACAAATCGAAATTAATAGCAACAAACAGAATAGAAAATGACAGAAATGGATATGATGAAACAAATATGGAATAGAAAAGATGGAATGAAATAGAAATAAATTGAAATACTTAGAATAAAACAGAAACAGATAGAAAATAATAGAATGCAGCAGAATAAAACAGTTTAGAATAAAACAATATAAAATAGAATAGAATAGTAAAAGAAAAGAAAAGAAAAGAAAAGAATAAAATAATAGAATAGAATAGAATAGAATAGAATATAATAGAAACTGACATAAATGAACAGATCATGGAATTGAATAAGTTAGAAATTGAATTGAAGAGGTGGAATAGAAACAGTTAGAACAGAATAGAAACAAATAGAAATCATCATCAGATATCTGCTTCATTTCTTCACCACTCTGATCGGGCTGGGTGAGTTCCTCTAGAACTGAAAGTTTCACACCATACCCCTCAAGCCCCTCGAGCCCCTCGAACCCCCCTCTAAACTCTTTAACTATACAGAGAATT